>NC_091953.1:125964430-126039430 GCF_031021105.1 Erythrolamprus reginae | reverse complement strand
CCAACTCTGTGGGACCTAATTGGCTGCTGGGATTCGTGCAGCAGAAGGCGGTCCCGTAGGTATTCTGGTCCGATGCCATCCTAGAGCCTCCAGGCAAGCCAAAAATCAGGTGGATGGCATACACATGCACATTGGAGGTGAGCTAGGGCATTCCCAAGTATGCCCATGTTACACCAACACTCCGCAGTCTGCATTGGTTGCCGATCAGTTTCCGGTCACAATTCAAAGTGTTGGTTATGACCTATAAAGCCCTTCATGGCACCGGACCAGATTATCTCAGGGACTGCCTTCTGCAGCATGAATTCCAGCGACCAGTTAGGTCCCACAGAGTGGGTCTTCTCCGGGTCCCGTCAACTAAGCAATGTCATTTGGTGGGACCCAGAGAAAGAGCCTTCACTGTGGCGGCCCCGGCCCTTTGGAACCAACTCCCCCCAGAGATCAGAATTGCCCACACCCTCCTTGTCTTTCATAAACTTCTCAAAACCCACCTCTGCCGTCAGGCATGGGGGAATTGAAATATCTTCCCCAGGCCTATATAATTTATGTATGGTGTGTTGTGTGCATGTTTTTAAAATTATGGGTTTTTAACTTTGAATTATTAGATTTGTATTGTACATTGTTTCTATCACTGCCCCGAGTCTGCAGAGAGGGGCGGCATACAAATTAAATAAATGAATGAATGAATGAATGAATCTGTGGCTCTGCGTGCCACCTGTGGCACCTGTGCCACAGATTCGCCATCACTGCTCTAGTCTGTAGGCCAGCACTGGTCCATGGCATGCAAGAAACAGCGCTGCATAAACAAGTGGAACCCCATCCAAAGGATTCAGGCAGCACACAAAAGCATGCAACCTCCATAAGGGAAGGAAAGGAAGGGAAGGGAAGGGAATGGAAAGGAAAAGAAAGGAAAGGAAAAGAAAGGAAAGGAAAGGAAAAGAAAGAGAAGTGGAAGGGGAAAAGAGAAAAGGGAAGCCCAGACCTTATTTTGCATAGTTATCCCCTTATATAGAGTGCTGGTGAAACCACATTTGGAATGCTGTGTTCAGTTTTGGAGACCTCACCTATCTATTTGGTCAAGTTTTGGAGACCTCACCTATCTATTTGGTCAATAGATATTGACCGAATTGAACGGGTCCAAAGATGGGCTACAAGAATGGTGGAAGGTCTTAAGCATAAAACGTATCAGGAAAGACTTCATGAACTCAATCTGTATAGTCTGGAGGACAGAAGGGAAAGGGGGGACATGATCGAAACATTTAAATATGTTAAAGGGTTAAATAAGGTTCAGGAGGGAAGTGTTTTTCATAGGAAAGTGAACAGAAGAACAAGGGGACACAATCTGAAGTTAGTTGGGGGAAAGATCAAAAGCAACATGAGAAAATATTATTTTACTGAAAGAGTAGTAGATCCTTGGAACAAACTTCCAGCAGACGTGGTTGGTAAATCCAGAGTAACTGAATTTAAACATGCCTGGGATAAACATATATCCATTGTAAAATAAAATACAGGAAATAGTATAAGGGCAGACTAGATGGACCATGAGGTCTTTTTCTGCCGTCAGTCTTCTATGTTTCTATGTTTCTATAACAAAAGGGATAGAAGAATTTGGAGATCATTTCTTCTGAGTCAAATATGGATGTCAGAAAATCTTTGGGGGTGGGGGGGATACTTTCAGTCCGTTCCCCCATACATTTTTGCTCACCCCCAAGAAAAAAAGATGTGGAATTCCATGGCCATTGCTCGGCCTGGTTTAGAATAATTTCTGGCAAACCCATTCTTTTCGAAAAGATTTGCGTTGGCCAACTGCCCTTTCCCATCCTACCGCCCTGACTCATCCCACAACTGTTCTTTATAGCCTCATCTGTCGCACTTCGCTGCGTTTAATAACGGCTTTAATATTTCCCCTCAAAATTGTATCTAATTATATATATCGCCATTGTCTTCACAACACAAACTACTTGATACTGATTAACCCTCTGGGATGAACACTTCGCAGCCACTACCTTTAAAAGCCTTTTCAAATTAAAACAGTGGCAGGCTATAAAAAGGTCGCAGGGAAGCAACCTCGGATTCTGAATGCCTGCAGTTGCTTGCTTGCTTGTCTCTTTACCAGCAAAGGCAGCTTCATCCTTTTGTTGGTTGGTTGGTTGGTTTGTTCACATTTACAGTGGTACCTCTACTTATGAACTTACCATAATTCATTCCGTGACCAGGTTCTTAAGTAGAAAAGTTTGTAAGAAGAAACATTTTTTCCCATAGGAATCAATGTAAAAGCAAATAATGCATGCGATCGGGGAAACCACAGGAAGGGTGGAGGCTGTTTCATTATTATTATTATTATTATTATTATTATTATTATTATTATTATTATGTCTATTATTATTATTATTATTATTATGTCTATTATTATGTCTATTATTATGTCTATTATTATTAATTAGATTTGTATGCCGCCCGTCTCCGAGGACTCAGAGCAGCTCACAACAAGAAACAGTACAAATCCAATACTTAAAACAATTTTAAACCCTTAATGTAAAAGATTCCTAGAGAGGCCCCGTGGAGGCTTCTCCCCACCTTTTCCAGCCCTGTTTCCTCCCAGGACATTCCTAGAGAGGCCCCACGGAGGCTTTTCCCCGCTTTTTCCAGCCCTGTTTCCTCCCAGGAGATTCCTAGGGAGGCCCTGCAGAGGCTTCTCCCTGCCTTTGCCAGTCCTGTTTCCTCCCAGGAGATTCCTAGAGAGGCCTCACGGAGGCTTCTCCCTGACTTTTCTAGCCCTGTTTCCTCCCAGGAGATTCCTAGAGAGGCCCTGCAGAGGCTTCTAACTGCCTTTTCTGGCCCTGTTTCCTCCCAGGAGATTCCTAGAGAGGCCTCATGGAGGCTTCTCCCTGCCTCTTCTAGCCCTGTTTCCTCCCAGGAGATTCCTAGAGAGGCCCTGCAGAGGCTTCTAACTGCCTTTTCTGGCCCTTTTTCCTCCCAGGAGATTCCTAGAGAGGCCCCACGGAGGCTTCTCCCTGACTTTTCCGGTTACAGTTTCAGAGGCTCGGGTTTGTAAGTGGAAAATGGTTCTTGAGAGAAGGTAAAAAAAATCTTCAATATCTGGTTCTTATCTAGAAAAGTTTGTAAGTAGGGGCGTTTGTAGGTAGAGATACCACCAAACTCTAATTTATAATATTTCCTCTCCATTTGTATCATTGAGCAGCATATAAGTCAATTAAAGTCAATCCCCCCATTTGTATCATTGGGCAGCAAATATTTTCCCCCATTTGTATCATTGGGCAGCAAGCTGTTTCAGAACCAAGTAAGCTCTTCCTTCAATTAGGTTCCACTTGAAAGCCTCCTCCCCATCCGAGGTTTTATGGATTAGATCAGTGTTTTTCAACCAGTGTGCCGTGGCACACTAGTGTGCCGCGAGACATGGTCAGGTGTGCCGCGAAGCTCAGAGAGAAAGAAAGCAAGAGAGAGAGAAAGCAAGAGAGAGAGAAAGAGAACAAGAGAGAAAGAAAGCAAGAGAGAGAGAGAAAACAAGAGAAAGAAAGAGAGAGAGCAAGAGAGAGCAAGAAAGAAAGAGAGAGAGAGAGAGAAAGAGAGGGAGGGAAGGAGAAAGAGAGAAAGACATAGAGGGAGGGAGGGAGAAAGAGAGCAAAAAAGAGAGGAAGGAAGGAAGAGAAAGAAAGAGGGATGGAGAGAGAGAAAGAAAGAGAAAGGAAGGGAGAGAGAGAAAGAAAGAGGGATGGAGAGAGAGAGAAAGAAAGAGGAAGGAAGGGAGAGAAAGAGGGAGGGAGAAAGAAATAGAGTGAAGGGGAGGAAGAGAGAGAGAGAGAATTTTTTTGTCCAAACTGTTTTTAGCCGCAAACACACACACACACACACACACACCCTCAATGTGCCCCAGCGTTTCGTAAATGTAAAAAATGTGCCGCGGCTCAAAAAAGGTTGAAAATCACTGGATTAGATATTCAGAGAACAAATATCTCCTAACGTTCCATATAAACCTACTCAATTTACTGCTGTTGAAGCAGATTCCATAGACATATCTAAGTCTCAATCGGGTTGGAGCTGACGGAATGAATTTCAGTTGTTGATTCAACAGCCTGATAAAACTTTGGGAAGATTGGGCCAATCAGTTACTTGCTCTGTCCTTGCCAAACTTCAACATTGGCCTCTTGATGAGCTAATGAAAGTATAAATATTCAGAAATGCAGATCAGCTCATTTAATCAGCCACAGAGGTTCGTGACGGTTGCAAAATCTTTTCTTGCATTATACATTCATGTTTTTTTTTAATGGTTAAATTCCATAGGCTCACTAATTTTTCTAAGTATCATATAGCTCTCTGACGTTATTTGAATCAGACTTGGCGGTTGTGCCTGCATTAGGTTCTCATGATTGGTTATACTATTAAGTTGTCAACAAATGAGTTGCACATTCTTGAATTACATTACCTTGTTCTTCTTAGGCTAGTAATCAAGAACCTGTTTGACATTCCAAATGATACACTGTTTCATGCGCATACCAAACAGTAGGTATATTCAGAAATATGCCTTCCATATGTTTGGAAGTCCAAGGTTTCTGTAGATAATGGACTTGGGATGAAATCTCTATCTTAGAAACATAGAAACCTAGAAGACTGACGGCAGAAAAAGACCTCATGGTCCATCTAGTCTGCCCTTATACTATTTCCTATATTTTATCTTACAATGGATATATGTTTATCCCAGGCGTGTTTAAATTCAGTTCCTGTGGATTTACCAGCCACGTCTGCTGGAAGTTTGTTCCAAGGATCTACTACTCTTTCAGTAAAATAATATTTTCTCATGTTGCCTTTGATCTTTCCCCCAACTAACTTCAGATTGTGTCCCCTTGTTCTTGTATTCACTTTCCTATTAAAAACACTTCCCTCCTGAACCTTATTTAACCCTTTAACATATTTAAATGTTTCGATCATGTCCCCCCTTTTCCTTCTGTCCCCCAGACTATATAGATTGAGTTCATTAAGTCTTTCCTGATACGTTTTATGCTTAAGACCTTCCACCATTCTTGTAGCCCGTCTTTGGACCCGTTCAATTTTGTCAATATCTTTTTGTAAGTGAGGTCTCCAGAACTGAACACAGTATTCCAAATGTGGTCTCACCAGCGCTCTATATAAGGGGATCACAATCTCCCTCTTCCTGCTTGTTATACCTCTAGCTATGCAGCCAAGCATCCTACTTGCTTTTCCTACCGCCGGACCAAATCTTCTAATCCAGAGGTCTCCAAACCTGACAAATTTAAGGCTTGTGGACTTCAACTCCCAGAATTCCTCAGCCAGCCATGTTTGTAAAGACTCAATGACTTAAAAATTGGTGTGAACATTCAAGTCTTGATATACCCTTTCTCTCCACAATACCTAACAAACACAATGACTCCAAAAGTAACATGTTACTCTAAAATCTGGAAATGTCTTTTTCTGTATGCTCATTTGAGCTTGGAACAAACTTCCACCAGACGTGGTTGGTAAATCCACAGTAACTGAATTTAATGCCTGGGATAAACATATATCCATCCTACAATAAAATACAGGAAATAGTATAAGGGCAGAATAGATGGACCATGAGGACTTTTTCTGCCGTCAATCTTCTATGTTTCTAGGAGTTCAAAATCTAGAATCTATTAATGATGGTACTGATAAATCTACTAATGACTGTTTTCCCCAGGCTGATTTTACAATTTAGAGTGGTCTTAACAGACAAGATTAATTTTTGGTATTTCTTACTTAATATAATGTGCTTGCTGATATGTTTCTAAATATCAAGATAACAAAGAAAACCTTTATAATTAAAATACTCATTCCTCTAGCAAAATAATAAATATTCCTACTAGCTACCATTTCCTTATTGTTATTGTTGTGGATATTCTTTATAAGTTACTGTCTGGTGTTTACCCTCATGTAAGCCAACATTTTCAGATAATGTTATCTGATTCACTCTTTAGCACAGAAATAGAGATTCACAATCCTTTAATAAACTACTTCCAAGCATCAAACAATTCCTTATTTTTTTCCCCATTTCCCTTTTTCTTTCACATATGCTTGAAACATTGAAAAACCCTACTTTGTGCTCACCAACTGTTGCTGTTGTTATAACATCAACCAATTTGGTAGTAGGTTTTGATACAATATTTAATCATGGGTTTTTATATATACTGTACATGCATGCAAAGAGAACGTGTAGGAATGTTTCTTGATGCTAATTGCCAAGTCTGATCAGAGGCAGATAAACTCAACATATGTTCCCAATTATTTCTTAAGTTGTTACACGATGAATTTCCTGGTGATAGTACCAACAGATCTACCTCCAACTGCCTCTGCTCTCACAATTAAAAATAAAAACACCGGAAGTGTTCGGAAACTTCAGATCGTGCAGAATGCAGCAGCGAGAGCAATAATGGGCTTTCCTAAATATGCCCATGTTACACCAACACTCCGCAGTCTGCATTGGTTGCCGATCAGTTTCCGGTCACAATTCAAAGTGTTGGTTATGACCTATAAAGCCCTTCATGGCACCGGACCAGATTATCTCCTGGACCCCCTTCTGCCGCACGAATCCCAGCAACCAGTTAGGTCCCACAGAGTGGCCCTTCTCCGGGTCCCGTCGACTAAACAATGTCGTTTGGTGGAACTCAGGGGAAGAGCCTTCTCTGTGGTGGCCCCGGCCCTCTGGAACCAACTCCCCCCAGAGATTAGAATAGCCCCCACCCTCCTTGCCTTTCGTAAGCTCCTTAAAACCCACCTCTGCCATCAGGCATGGGGGAACTGAGATATTCTTTCCCCCTGGGCTGCTACAATTTATGCATGGTATCCTTGTATGTATGATTGTTTTTTAATAATAAGGTTTTTTAGCTGTTTTTGTATTGGATTGTCGCATGTTGTTTTTACCACTGTTGTTAGCTGCCCCGAGTCAATCCAATCAATCAATCAATCAATCAATCAAACAAACAAACAATAAACAAACAAACTCCAAATGGTGTTTGTAATTGCTTCTTCGGTGCTGACTGGATGGTGGAAGAATGCATATGATCAGCTATCTGCAAGGGGTATAAATCCTTCCTTTCTCTATCATCCTGTCAGAACCTAAGAAGCTTCTCGAACGAGGAGCAAGATATCTTCAAAAACAAGAAATTCCAGTTCCCTCCTGAAAAATCACATTTGGGGTAACCATGATGCAGATGACTGAGAATCTCCATAGACATCTTCAACTCTTTTCTCAGAGAGTATTCAATATTTTTTTAAAGAACTATTGATTTAGCAATAGCGTTTAGAGCAGTGATGGCAAACCTTTTTTAATTCGGGTGCCGAAAGAGTGTTGGCACATGTTATCGCGCATGTGTGAGTGCCCACATCCATAACTCAATGCCTGGGGAGGCCAAAAACTGCTTCCCTCACCCCTCCGGAGGCCAGAAACGGCCTGTTTCCCAACTTCTGGTGGGTCCAGTAGGCTCGTGTTTCACCCTCCCTGTTCTGCCGGGCTCTTTGGTAGGAGTCTCCTAAAAATTCAAGGGTACAATTTGCAGACACACACACGTTTGAAAATTCAAAACAATGTTCTTTATCACAAAATTCAAAATAAACTAAGCACTCTTTTTGTATTGCAAAGAGCACTCGTCCCAAAACCGGGTAGTCTGTACAATTTTCCTTAAGCAGTCATTAAGTAGCTAGCAGCTGTGAAGAAACTTCACACCCCTTCTTCTTCCAATGAACACACACACACACACACACACACACACACATTGCTCTGCTGTGGTTTCAAAGTCGTGAAAAATCAACAAACAAAGTCCAGAAAACAGCAACACACGATTCCTGAAGAACTGCGATCATATACTCTTTCACAATGGCCAAACCCACATGCTGCTATTTATAGCAGCAGCCCTAATTACAGTAGCCCCACCCAACCACAGGTGGCCTCATTTTCTCTTGTAATAATCCTTCAGTTGTTGTCTTCTATGCATCACTCTATGCATGCGTGGATGTGTCATTAATTATTGTTCAGAATCCAAAGATTATACAGATGATTGATCTCCTCCTGGGCTGTCTGCCAAACTCCCCTCTTCCCTGTCACTCATGCTGCCTTGGTCAGAGGAGGCTTTATCGGCAGATTCCATCGGGAGCAAAACAGGCCTGCGGCATGTGGATGTCTCCCCCACATCCACCTGCACATTCCTTGGGACAGGAGCTGGGCCAGAGCTAACCACAACATTCCCCAGGCTCCAAAGGCTTCTCTGGAGCTCAGTGAGGGTAAAAACGTCCTCACCCATATCCCTTGAGGCTCTCTGGAAGCCAAAAATGCCCTCCCAGAGCCTCTGTGTGAACCAAAAATCAGCTGGTCAGCACACACTTGCATGTTGGAGCTGAGCTAGGTCAACAGCTCACATTGCAGTAGATATTGTTCGGTGTGCCACCTGTAGCATCCGTGCTCTAGGTTCACCATCACTGATTTAGACTTATATACCCCTTCATTGTGCTTTTACAGCCCTCTCTGAGTGGTTTGCAGAATCAGCTTATTGCCCAAAACAATCTGGGTCCTCATTTTACCCACCTTGGAAGGATGGAAGGCAGAGTCAACCTTGAGCTAGTGGTGAGATTTGAACCGTTGAACTACAGCTAGCAGTTAGCTGAAGTATCCTGCAATGCTGTACTCTAACCACTGTGCCACTCTGGCTCTTTGATTTGATTTTGAAGGATGCCTCCTAACAAAAGGTTTAGCTTATTTCTTTTTTCTTTTTTTGTACAATACAGTGATACTGCATCATACAAACTTAATTGGTTCTTGGATGAGGTTTGTAAGGTGAAATGTTTGTAAGACGAAACAACGTTTCTCATAGGAATCAATGGAAAAGCGATTAATGCGTGCAATCCCAAAACTCACCCCTTTTGCCAACCGAAGCGCCTGTTTTTGCGCTGCTGAGATTCCCTGAGGCTCCCCTCCATGGGAAACCCCACCTCTGGACTTCCATGTTTTTGTGATGCTGCAGGGGAATCCCAGCAGGGGAATCCCAGCAGTGCAAAAACGGGTGCTTTGCTGGCAACAGAAGTCCAGAGGTGGGGTTTCCCAGTGAGGGGAGCCTCAGCGAAATTACAGCATCGCAAAAACACAGAAGTCCTCGAAACCCCACCTCCAGACTTCTGTGTTTTTGTGTTGCTGCGATTTTCCTGAGGCTCCCCTCACTGGGAAACCCCACCTCCGGACTTCTGTTGCCAGCGAAGCGCCCATTTTTGTGCTGTTGGGATTCCCATGCAGCATCGCAAAAACACAGAAGTCCGGAGGTGGGGTTTCCCTGGAGGGGAGCCTCAGGGGAATCCCAGCAGTGCAAAAATGGGCGTTTCGCTGGCAATAGAAGTCCGGAGGCGGGGCATCCCATTGGCGGCAGCTTGGGTTTGTAAGGTGAAAATAGTTTGGAAGAAGAGGCAAAAAAATCTTAAACCCCAGGTTTTGTATCTCAAAAAGTTTGTATGATGAGGGGTTTGTAAGACGAGGTATCACTGTATTCAGGAAGAGTTTGTCTTGCTAAGGCCTAGAGATTTTAGCTTGGAAACTGGAAGATAAATCTCGACTGCTTTCAGAAGCAGGCATCTTCTCTACTTTGGAAAATAAATATACCCTATGTAGACTGTTGTGGTTCAGCCTGAGGAAGATCAAAGGCCAGCTGCGTCTCTGCTGGCTCCATGCCCGGAGGAGGCTGACAGCGAAGAGGAGGGGGCTGAGCAGTTGGACGGGGGAGGGTCCAGTCAGGAATGTGACGAGGAAGAACAGCATGGGAGCCCCGGGGAGGGGCCCTCCCCTGCCAGTAGCTTGGAGTCATTAGGTGACGAGGCACAAGCTGTCATTGACATGCGACAGAGACCTTTAGATCAAAGGAAGGAGCAATTGAGGAGATATTATCAGCATTGAATAAGGAACATCAGGGCTTGGGTGTGGTCCTCATTAGCAGGGAAGGGTTTATAAGACAGGCAAGCTATTGAAGCCATGTGGAGTGTTATCAGTTTGGAGTTCCTGTAACCTGCATTGTTTCTCGGCATCTCTGTTCCTGGCTTGTGGCCCAGCAGTCTTGAAGAATCGTGGGGGGTGTATGGCTGCTATCTACAGCCTCGTCTTGGCAGCAAGAATCTTATTTTGATGCATGGACAATTACCTTCGTGTATATATTTGGAGCTCCAGTGTTTTCCTGCATTGTAAGGACATTTTCTGTTAGCTTCGTTTTCCTTGAACATTATAAAACTGTATTTGAATTTTACGGTGTGTCTGGCTTATCTTTTTGGGTTGGTTATAGCTTCCGGAGTGACCCAGACAGAACATAGACAAGGTTTCCCTGTCATTGGCACTACCAGTACGCTCCCAGGGACTGGCGTGCGTGCACCAGCATGAGATTAGCAGGTTGCAGCCAGTACAGCCCAATAGCGGGTTGCAGCCACCTGTGAGCAAACCAGTTTGCTCACAGCTCCCTTTTCCCTTTACTCTCTCCATTTTTTATCTCCTTTTATCTTGGTGCAGGCATACCAAGAGCAAAACACACACACACACAAAAATACCCATGGATGCAAGTAGCGCATAACTAAAGTTACCACAATCAACTTTTAAAACTCTTGCCAGCTCTGGAGGACAGTTTAAAATCAAAACCACTTTAGCGTAACAGCGACAAAGGCAGTCCATATGCGGTCATGTGGATGTGGGGTTTTTTGCCAGCCATATTTCGCTGCAACTGGAAATGACCATATATAGGATTTTTGCAGCCAAACCACTAGATATGGCATCACGCCTGCAAACCAGGATGAATTGCAAAGTGGACATGTTGGGCTGAAATGAATTGCCTTCTAGTGCAGAACTAATTTTCATAATGTGATTTGATGGTAGCTCCTCTCCAAAATCCTTTTCTATCTGCAATGGGGGAGATGCTCTTTGGTGATAAGTAATGTTATTATACCAAAAACCAAAATGAATCCACATTCTCTTTAAAATTCTATTGTTTGAAATGTAAAATACCACAAGGCATGTACTACCATATGTGGTGGACGTGCCCAGAAGCAGTAAAATTTTGGGGCTTGATTAGAAATTGGTTGAGAGAAATTCTAAATTAAGAACTAGAACTAAAACCGGAAATATACCTACTTGGTATTATCAGTGGGCATCATAATAAGGCAAATTTATATCTTATAATTCATGTACAAGATTGAGTTTTGCACAAAATTGGAAAAAAGAAAATACAGTGTTCCCTCGATTTTTGCGGGGGATGCGTTCCGAGACCATCCACGAAAGTTGAATTTCCGCGAAGTAGAGATGCGGAACTAAATACACTATTTTTGGCTATGAACAGTATCCCAAGACTTCCCTTAACACTTTAAACCCCTAAATTACAATTTCCCATTCCCTTAGCAACCACTTAGATTATTACTCACCATGTTTATTTATTAAAGTTTATTTTAAAAAAAATATTTATTAAAGGCGGACGAAAGTTTGGTGATGACATATGACGTCATTGGGCGAGAAAAACCGTGGTATAGGGGGAAAAAACGCGAAGTACTTTTTAATTAATATTTTTGAAAAAACGTGGTATAGACTTTTTGCGAAGTTCGAACCTGCGAAAATCGAGGGAACACTGCATACCAACCACTGTATAATCAGAAAGATGCTAGAATGCGCAAAAATGAATAAAATGACGATGGAATTGCAGAATAAACAGGAAAATGAATATTATACCGTATGGGAAAAATTATACAATTGTTTAGAGAAAAAAGCAGAAATAAAAAAATACCCAGGAAAAAAAAAAGAGGACAATGTAGAAAAGGCAATGCAAAAACAACTTTATTTCAAAACGCACAAGTTTCTGTAAATTATTTGTATGGTGTATTGTATGATGTGTCTCCTTTTATATGTGTTTGTTTATGCTTTATGTTTCAAAAAATTCAATAAATATAATAACAATAAAAAATCCTATCATTGGGCAGCTCCATAAGCCCTCTTTCCAGGATCGCTGAGTGTCGGTTGCAGCTGATCTGCTCTGTTCTCTGCATATTTATTTCCCCCTGGGTGGAAAGGGATGGAGAGGTGAGCTCCTGATGCCAGCCAGCCCCTCTGCTTGCTGAACTGGGTCATGCACGCCCAGCCTACTTCCTGCGGTCTTTCTGGGTGAACAATCACCTGTTGGCTTTGGCACCGGCTCAAAGAGGCCCCACATGGAAATGGCAGAATTTGCTTGAAAGGAGAGCAGCCTGGACTCCAGCTAACCCTCTGGGGCGGGTTGGGGGTGGGTGGAGGGAGGTAGAGTGCAAGACCAGATGAGCCCCTGCATGCAGCAGCCAAGAGGCAGGGAACAGGAGAGAGAGAGAGAAACGAATTGCTGGAGAGAAACGAGTTCTCTGCAAGCAAGCAGAAGTAATCCCACCAATGGACCAAGCACCGTGGCTGTCCATTTTTTCTTCCACAATAATTGAGGAGCAGGGAGAGAGAGAGAGAGAGAGAGAGAGAGAGAGAAAGACACACATACACCAAGAGAGAGACCAAGAGAGAAGCAGAGAGATACAGAGAGAGAGAAACACAGAGACATAGAGACATCAAGAGAGAGACAGAGATACAAACACACAAGAGACACAGAGACAAACACACACACACGCACAGAGGGACAGAGAGTGACACACACACACACACACACGGAGAAACAGAGAGATACAGGCAGAAAGAAAGAAAGAAAGAAAGAAAGAAAGAAAGAAAGAAAGAGAAAAAAACAGAGACTGGCAGAAAGAGAGAGACAGTGAGAGAGAGAAACAAACAGAGAGATACAGGCAGAAAGAAAGAGAGAGAGGAGAGAGAGAAACAGATATATAGGCAGAAAGAGAGAGAAACAGAGAGATACAGGCAGAAAGAAAGAAAAAGAGAGGAGAGAGAGAAACAGAGATATAGGCAGAAAAAGAGAGAAACAGAGAGAGATACAGGCAGAAAGAAAGAGAGAGGGGGGAGAGAGAAACAGAGATATAGGCAGAAAGAGAGAGAGAAACAGACAGACAGACAGAGAAACCAAGAGAGAGGCACACACACACACACACACTCACACATATATGTAGAGAGAGAGACAGAGAGAGAAACCGAGAGAGATAGAGAGATACAAACATACAAGAGACATAGAGACAGAGAGCGAGAGACACACAGAGAGACAGAAAAAGAGAAAGTTACAGGCAGAAAGAAAGAGAGAGAGTAAGAGAGAGAGAGAGAGAGAGATACAGAGACAGAGAGACAGAGTCAGAGAGCAACAAAGCTGACCATGAAAAGGAGACCTGCTTACTTTCTTGTCTCTGCATCCTGGTCACCCAATTGGCAACCAATAACCACCAGTTTGTAAATTATCTGCTCCGGGACACTTGAATTCTAAGAGGCAGAGCAACTTCCCTACCATCTGCTCATTAACCAAAGGTGCAAATCGGAATAGATCAGGATTTCTTAATGGGATTTTACTAGCAGGCTGGGAAGATCAACAATGGGTCCTTTAGAGCAGTGGTCCCCAACGTTTTTTCCACCAGGGACCAGTTTCAGCAAGACAATTTTTCTATGGCCCGGTGGGGGCGGAAAGGGGTGTGGTTGGGGGCGGGATTAAGCATGGGGGTGCTGGTCCTCCCCGCCCCTCTTTCCCGCCATCGCCCTGTGGCCGGCAGAACCTGCCTCCCAAGCCCTCTTGCCCAGCGGGGGCTAAGCGCTGGAGACAGGGGGTCAGGCTGGCCCTCCTGCCTCCCCCCAGCCAAAAACGCAAAAGCGCCCCGCGGCAGAAGCCAAAAGAGGCTTGAGCCTCTCGGTCCTTCCCGCCCCTCTGTCCATCGTCCTGTGGCCGGCAGAACCTGCCTCCTGAGGCCTCTTGCCCGGCGGGAGGCGAAGCGCTGGAGGGAGGGGGTGGCGGCATGAGGGCCGGCAGCTGCTGACTCCACGGACCGGTGCAACATGCCCCGCGGCCCGGTACTGGTCCGCGGCCCGGTGGTTGGGGACCCCTGCTTTAGAGAGCTAGAGGAAAATGCCAACATTGAAAGTCTGTTAAAACAATAACCAAATGCTGAAAGTATTTTTCCAAAGAGTTTCTTCTCGGGCAGCAATGGAATCTTGCCCTCAAGCTGGTTTCCTTCAGCAAAGGCTCTTCATGAATATTCATGGAATATTCATTCCCACACTCCAAGAGTTGAGTGTCACTTCTTTTAAACCTTTGGAGTTCTAGCAGGGTACTGTGAAACGGCCTTCTCACAACTGCCAGCCCTTCGCCTCACCCCACACTGCATTTGCATGGCTCTTTACAGCAGCAGCAGCCAGGCAGGCAGGTATCCAGAAGCAGCGGAGGTGAGAGATTCATCTTTCCTCCATGAATTATGCAAAGCTCTGAGATTCTGCAGGAAGTTCAACTGTTGTTTTGGGGATTTATACAGTGAGAGAAAGAGAGAGGAGAGAAGAGAGGGGAGGGGAGGAAAGGAGAGGAGACAAGAGGGGGGGGAAAGGAAAGGAAGGAAGGATAAGGAGAGAGCTGAGGAGAGGAGATGGAAGAAAGAAAGAAAGAAAGAAAGAAAAGAGAGAAAGAAAGAAAGAAAGAGAGGGAGGGAGGGAAGGAAGAACAAGAGAGGAAAGGGGAAGAGATGGGACAAAATAAAGAAAGAGAAAGAAAAAGAGAAAGAGGGAAAAGAAAGAAAAAGGAAGGAAGGATAAGGAGAGAGCTGAGGATAGGGGACGGAAGAAAGAAAGAAAGAAAGAGAAGGAGGGAGGGAAGGAAGGAAGGAATAACAAGAGAGGAGAGGGGAACAGATGGGACAAAAGAAAGAAAGAGAAAGAAAAAGAGGAAGAGGGAAGAGAAAGAAAAAGGAAGGAAGGAAGAACAAGAAGAGAAGAGATGGGAAGAGAGGGGACAAAAGAAAGAAAGGAAGAGGGAAAAGGAAGAGGGAGGAAGGAAGGAAGAAAAAGGAGAGGGGGAGGAGACAAAAGAAAGAGAGAGTGAGAAAGAAGGAAGGAAGGAGGGAGGGAGGGAGGAAAGGAAGGGAGGAAGGAAGAACAAGGAGAGAGGAGAGGGGAAGGGAGGGGACAAAAGAAATAAAGAGAAAGAGGGAAGAGGAAGAGGAAGGAAGGAAGGAAGGAAGGAATTTCACTATTTCTCTCCATGTACTCTGCTCAATCAATATATAATGTATCAAAACGAACAGCAAGCGAGCAATGTCAAGCTTCCAGATGCTGTCATGTACCAGAAACCCAACATGCATCAATGGGAACTGGATACAAGAGGTAGAAGGAATCGATCACTTATTTATTCTGCAAATCACACAAAACTGTATGTTACACCAGGACGGAGATTCTTAAATGTGTCATTTGAACCCATACTATGCCCAAACCCTCTTGCAAAGGTTAGGCAAGGTTAGTTCTGGCTTTGTGAAGAGTCTTTTGCTTTTTTCCTGAGAAGCATTGGTGGTGGGGTGGGGGGCAAGAGCAGACGAAGGAGCCGAGGGAAAGGCATCTTTTCAAACCTTCTCCCTGATGTAAACACCCCCCCTGGAGTCATCTCAGCTGCTGATGACTGCGTTCATGGCATTTTCTTGGCAACGCTCTGAAAGAGGCTACCCTCCAGCTCTCTGGGGATTTTGTTTAGACTTCCTGTCAGCTCCCCTAGGTAAACCAGACAGGAAACACAACCAGATGAGCTATATCAGAAAATCGGAAGGCTCTATTAACAGAATCTTGCAAGACTGAAAGTACAAACCTCCCATTGTCTCTGGTGCAGTTTGAGAACTTTGGGGGGAGGAGATCTCTTTTGAGCTTAGCAATAGCATTAGCATCAGAATTTATTTCATTTATTTATTTTATTTTATTTTATTATTTATTTATTCATTACGATTCCCATGCCGCCCTTCTCGAAACGACTCGGGCGACATACAACATTAAATATAACAATAAACAGTGGTACCTCTACTTAAGATCTTAATTCGTTCCGTGATCAGGTTCTTAAGTAGAAAAGTTTGTAAGTAGAAGCAATTTTTCCCATAGGAATCAATGTAAAAGGAAATAATGCGTGCAAACCCATTAGGAAAGAAATAAAAGCTCGGAATTTGGGTGGGAGGAGGAGGAGGAAGAAGAGGAGGAGGACAGTCGCTGCCAAAAGAAGAAGGTGAGATGGGGGGAATCAAAAAAATCCAAAACTTTAAGGCGCGGTGGCAAGATGACCATCCCGTCCTTTGCGGGGGGCACGGGGAGAGCTCGGCCTTTAAAGGATAAAAGGCATTTGGCCAGAGTCTTCCTCAGAAGACATTATAAGTGTGTTTCAGGGATTCAGGAAAGAGACACCGTACACCAGTGCAAACGGAGCGACCCCACACCGCTACGAAGGAACCCGAGAAAGAGCTTCAACCCGGCCAACGAAGAATTTGCTTCTTTCCACTATTGTGATGGGTGGGGGGGAGCAGAGAACAGAGAGGACATGGCTTTCAGGAATGGCTTTTGGCTGAAAGCTCAGTCAAGCTAAAAGATCCATCCCAAGCCCTTGGGAATTGAGACACCTCCCCCAGGCTTTTATATTTTATGTTTGGTATGTGTGTGCTGCATGGTTTTAAATGATGGGGTTTTACATGTTTTTCATATTAGACTTGTTTCATTGTAATATTGTTTTATTATTGTTGTGAGCCGCCCTGAGTCTTCGGAGAGCGGCGGCATACAAATCCAATAAAATAATAATAATAATAATAATAATAATAATAATAATAATAATAATTATTATTATTATTTTGTCAATACAACACAGCAAACAAGATCACTATGCTGGATTTCGTATTTCATCACCAGTCGGGCGCTTCCCAAGCACCTAAGACTGAGTGAGGTAGTGGCGAATTATGTTTGCCGATCCCAGTAAAGCGGCCTTTTGCAATTGACAGGTGGAGATTTTGCCAAGCATTCTATTTGCTTTCCCTACCGCCTGACTGCACTGTTCACCCATTTTGAGACTCTCAGAAACCACTACCCCTAAATCATTCTCTTCTGAAGTTTTTGCTAGCACAGAATTGCCAATACAATACTCCGATTGAGGATTCCTTTTGCCCAAGTGCATTATTTTACATTTGGAAACATTAAACTGCAGTTTCCATTGCTTTGACCACTTATCTAGTAAAGCTAAATCATTTGCCATATTACAGACGCCTCAAGGCATATCAATCCTATTGCACACTTTAGAGTCATCGGCAAATATGCAAACCTTCCCTACCAAACCTTCCCCTATGTCACTCACAAAGATATAAAAAAGAACATCATAAATAGAAGTTTCTGTCCTACTGTTAGATCTTTATTTTGGATGGAGTTGTAGAATGGAGGTTGGTTCTTTTGTAGATCAGTCAAGTTTTGGGAGTCTTTGTCTTACATATTGGATGTACAGTACTGTGTATTTAGAGTAATATCTCATTTTAAATGCTACCTCCCCTACCAAGATCTGAACACATCTGTAGATAATCCCTTTAACCTACCAAAACTAGCACACTTTTCCGTCACCTGGGGCCCCATTCATTAATCAGAGGTAGATAAATGTCTTTCTCTGATTAGTTTGGGTGAGGGAGTGATACACAGCCCCCGATAATGAAATCTGATACACAGTTCTTGATAATGAAAACCTTTAAATCCCTTATTTCAGCAGACTGGAGTCGAACACCAGTGGTGAGTATCGGAGATGGTATAATTAATCCCGATCATTTTATGAAAATGAGCCGATTCAGCAGTCTTTCAGCGCGCAATTAGAAGACTGCTCTTACTTCGTTGTTGTCTTTTTTCCTTGATGAGCAATAGTTTCATTCAAATGTCCGGGGAAGAAAATATTTCATATCAAGCATATAAATATGTTGTATTCCTTGATGCTCGCTCATGTAGCATCATTAATCCCCAGCATGAAATCAATAAGCTTTAAACATTAACCACACCAGAAGCAATGTATACATACAGATTCAGGGGCGAAATCCAGCAGGTTCTGGAGAACTGGTACCAGAAATCTTGAATAGTTCAGAGAACCATACAGCAATGGAGTGATCAACACCTGGAATGCACTAACTGACTCTGTGGTTTCTTCCCCAAACCCCCAAACCTTTACCTGCATAACTGATCGATTGGTTAAATTGATCAAAATTTGCATACTGAATCCTTCCCCCCCCCTGCATATAAACGATACCATACATGATTGGCATACAAAAAAGACCATTGCACAGAATAGACTTCATACTTACTGCAGATCTCAGTCCATATACAGTGGTACCTCTACCTTAGAACGCCTCTACTTACCAAAACGCCCTCCCAGAGCCTCTATGTGAGCCAAAATCAGCTGGCCAGCACACAAATGCACATACCCGTGTTTCCCCGAAAGTAAGACAGTGTCTTACTTTCTTTTTACCCCCAAAAGCCCCACTACGTCTTACTTTCGGGATATGTCTTACATTGGGAAAAAATTGAAAGGGTCACGTTCCCGAAGGCATCTCCCCAGAGTCCAGAAGGGCAGCCGCGGGACAGGAGCCTCGTGAGCCCTTTTCCAAGTTCAACCTCAGGGCTCCAAGCGGCGTGCACGCGTGGAGCTGCAGACACGTGTCGGGGAAGCGTGTGTCTGGAGGGGAGGAGCCGCTCTGCGCAGTTGGGCAGCCCCACCTGCCTGCCGGAAAGGAGGCGGGCGAAGGAGGGCGCAGCTCCGGCCGCTCGCCTCAGAGCCGGTCGGCCTCGCTGGCCGCTTGCAGCCGAGCCTCGGCAGGACTCGGTTGCTGGGACAAGCGCCTTCGCTGCAAGCCGCCGCCCGCTCGGCTCGCTTCGGACCAGCGCCGTCCTTCGCTTTGCCAAGCCGGGGAAGAGGTGGTGGCGCCGCGGCGAGGCGAAGGCGAGGGGCGCGCGGGGAGCTTTGAAGCGACGTCATCGGGCTCCCCCCCGGCAATACCCACGTGTTTCCCCGAAAGTAAGACATATGTCTTACTTTCGGGGTACGGCTTATATTAGCCGACCCCCCTGAAACCCCGATACGTCTTACAATCGGGGGTGTCTTACTATCGGGGAAACAGGATAGGAGCTGAGCCAGGGCAATGGCTCCGAATGCCATTTGTGGCACCCCTGCCATAGGTTCACCATCACTGTGCTAGACTATGGGTCAGAAACTATTTTTAAGCCTGTTTGTGTGGCTGGCTATTCTTTTATGCCTTCTGCAGAAAGAGACAATGTATAACTTAGCAGTTACAACCGATGAGAAATAATTTGTGGTATTAACATCCAGAGCTCAGAAAATGACTCAGATGCATAAAATTGATCAAGAAATTGGGGGGGAAAGCATGGGTATCAAAGGCCAAATGAATTTTGGATTAAGCAGCATCATCCCACTGTGGTTGAGAATCCAGAATGGAATTTCTAAGTCCAAAATCAACATGACAGGCATGAAGAGGAAGAAAAGTATATTAGTTGAGTTTTAATAACCCTAGCAAAGAAGAAATCTTTATTATTATACTCATTCTTCCATTGGCTTTCATTCTGTAAGACCTGCTTCAATGAAGTTCCAGCAAGATTCGGCCTTGCTCCAAAAACAGGTTGTCTTTGGCCCAGGGGTGGGTTCCACTTACTTTCCCTACTGATTCGCATCATAAAAGACCTTGGAATATTCATATCAAATGACCTAAGTGCCAAAGCCCACTGCAACAACAAAGCAAGCCAAAAAGGCTTCAAGAGTTGTTAACCTAATCCTATGTAGCTTCTGCTCCGGTAATCTCACACTACTAACCAGAGCATACAAAACTTTCACTAGACCAATCCTTGAATACAGCTCATCTGTCTGGAACCCACATCGCATTTTGGATATAAACACTTTAGAAAACATCCAGAGATACTTTACTAGATGAGCCCTGCACTTCTCCACTCGCAACAGAATACCCTATGCAACCAGACTTACAATCCTAGGTTTAGAAAGCCTTAAACACGACCTAAGCATAGCCCATAACATCATCTTTTACAATGTCCTTCCTGTCAACGACTACTTCAGCTTCAACCACACAAGCACACAACAGATACAAACTTAAAGTAAACTGCTCCAAACTCGACTGCAGGAAATATGACTTTAGTAACTGAGTAGTTAACGCATGGAACTCACTACCTGTAGGATCATCACCTAACCCCAAAACTATACCCTTAGACTATCCACTGTTGACCTCACCTGATTCCTAAGATATCAGTAAGGAGCATGCATAGGTGCACCAGCGTGGCTTCCGTCATTCATTCATTCATTCATTCATTCATTCATTCATTCATTCATTCATTCATTCATTCATTCATTCATTGGATTTGTATGCCGCCCCTCTCCGGAGACTCGTATCGTACTAGTATCATGTTTATAAACATTGTTATATCTTTGCATACTACCAATACGTATTTGACTAAATATGTATGTAAGTAAGTAAGTAAGTAAGTAAGTAAGTAAGTAAGTAAGTAAGTAAGTAAGTAAGTAAGTAAGTAAGTAAGTAAGTGCAATATGTTGGGGAAAAGTCCTTCTGTGCATACGTAGAAGTCTTTGTGCATGCACAGAGCAGCGACTGGAGGACCGGTTCAAGGGTGTAGCCATCTGCCATCACTGCTGGTCTGGGGAGCAGGGGGCAAACGTCTGCCACAGGTTTGGGCCAACCGGTTCAAACCAGCAGCAACCCATCACTGCTCTGGGCTCAACACAGCTTCTTCTCCTTTCGGTCACTCCAAAAGGGGCTATATTTTTTACAAGGAGGGTTTCATAATTACCGGGTTGGACATTATTACCCAAACGCCAGTGGATACAATCACACGGGTCAATGGCCATAACTACAGGTTTGTGTAATTAAAAGATGAATGGAAACGAGGTAGGGAAGGGATAAGAGGGTCAGTGGAAAAGGAAGCGGGGAACAATTCCTCTTTATCTGAACCATAAACAAACAAGCAAATAAATAATCTTGACTCCGCAGCAAGAAAAAAGATAACCGAGCGTTCAATGGGATCTTTTGAGCCAAGCAGGGCTCCCGGCCCACAACCGCCTCCCCCAGGGGGAAAATCCAGGGCCGCCTCTGCAGCTGCCCATCTAAGAAGGAGCCAAGAAGCACAAGAGGCCTCGGTGCCAGCCGGCAGAGAAAGCCAGAGTCGAGGGACTGGCACCTGGATCCTGCAGCTGCCAAACGCAGCCCATCTGGTGACAGGAAGCGAGTGGCGGGGCCAAAGGAGGACCGGGAAAGGGAAGGAAATTTTTAAAAAAGCAGAATGGGAGAGCTGGGTGGAGAGAATAAAGACTATAAATGGAGATTGAATTTGGTGACATCAATGCATCCCATGCATCAAAATCCACAACGCCTAAATTGGGAACATCTCATTCTCTGTGGCTGGAATAAGCTGGGTAAATATAGATAAGGAGCAAACGTGTCCCTGATTCTTAACACCGTGCAATTCCTTTACTCGATGGTGCTTGAGGATAGAGTTCTGCAAAGGACAGCGGAAGCATTCTTTCAACACTGGCTGGTTCGGCTTTCTCAACCAAGAAGTCACAATGCCCACTGTCCTGCCTTTACAATAGACATGTTCAGTACAGTGGTACCTCTACTTATGAACTTAATTTGTTCTTTGACCAGGTTCTTAAGTAGAAACGTTTGTAAGAAGAAGAAATTATTCCCATAGGAATCAATGTAAAAGCAAATAATATGTGCGACTGGGTAAACCACAGGGAGGGTGGAGGCTCTGTTTCCTCCCATGAGATTCCTAGAGAGGCCCCACAGAGGCTTCTCCCCACCTTTTCCGGCCCTGTTTACTCCCATGAGATTCTTAGAGAGGCCCCACAGAGGCTTTCCCCGCCTTTTCCGGCCCTGTTTCCTCCCAGGAGATAACTAGAGAGGCCCCATGGAGGCTTCTCTCTGCCTTTTCCGGCCCTGTTTCCTCCCAGGCGATTCCTAGAGAAGCCCCACGGAGGCTTCTCTCTGCCTTTTCCGGCCCTGTTTCCTCCCAGGAGATTCTTAGAGAGGCCCCATGGAGGCTTCTCCCCACCTTTTCCAGCCCTGTTTCCTCCCAGGAGATTCCTAAAGAGGCCCCATGGAGGCTTTTCCCTGCATTTTCCGGATACAATTTCAGAGGTTTGGGTTTGTACGTGGAAAATGGTTCTTGAGAAGAGGCAAAAAAAAATTTGAACACCCAATTCTTATCTAGAAAAGTTTGTAAGTACAGGTGTTCTTAGGTAGAGGCACCACTGTACTGGGCTGCTGCATGGATGATCCAGTGCGCAGTCATGGTTGGAAAAAATGGAGATGTGCATGCACCTCTGAATCCCCAATGCAAGCCAAGATGAGATTCAGCTTCTGTGCATGCACAGTGTTAGTACATGGTACATACTGTTATTTGGGATTGCCATGTCTGTTAAACTGCCTATTGTAGTTAATATCCTTACAGTTGTAATATCACTTTAAGGACTTTGGCTGGTTAGCCATAAGAGGGCGCCAGTACTCTCTCCTGATGATGATGCTGGATTGCTCATTCACATTTTTGCCTTTACCTTGAGGAAGGAGTGTATTTTGCTTAGTGCTTGCTATGTGCGGTTTGTTGGTTATTTCTGCTTTATGTATATATGTAAATAGTACTTATTCAGCATACTATGACTGTGTCATTATTGGCTGTATCACACATCCACACTCTTCCTTAATCTCTGCTCAGTGTATGTTGAAGGTCGGTAGCCTAGCTGCACCGAGACATACCAACACACAGGAAGCAAAATCGTGCGCAAGGATGCTAGTGTGCATGAATTTTTGCCAATTTTTGGCACAGAAGCAAATAAGCCATCAAAAATCGGTGAAATCTTCCGTGTGCAAGCATCCTCATGCAAGATTTCACTTCCTGCACATGCCTAGAGTTTGAATCTCATACCGGCACTTGCAGAGGCACATCAGATGCACCCTCCCACACCGGTCACTGGGAGCATATTGGTAGCTCTGGCAATGGGCAGCCCTTCACTGGACAAGTTCTACTCTCACACATAAAACATAGCACTTAATATGCCAAAGATACTTAACTATGACCTGGGTGACTGAGAATCTCCATAGATGTTGAGAGCACTGAGTAAGCAAAAGAACCATAAACACGAGTTCATACATAAACAAAAACACAGCTAGAATATATATATGGGTTGGGCCGAAAGGCAAAAAAGGAGCTGTGATGTTCCTTCAATATACCAGGGTGATTCGACACAAAATGTAACCCTTCCCTGGTACAGAGCTGAATGGATTGGATACCGTAGCCTAGAGGATAATTCTCTGCCTTACAAAGGCAAAGGTTGCAGGTTCAAGTCCCAGTGGGTATGGCTAGCTGATGAGGCCAAAATAAGGCCGAAATAGGTCTATCCTAGTCTCCCTTAATTTTAAAATTCAGCAAAAAACATGTGACACATATAGATAGAATTGTCGGCTATCAATAAAATTAACTGCCTTGGAAATGGTCGTAAGTTGGGCCCAAAGGCAAAAAAGGAGCTGTGATGTTCCTTCAAGTACACCAGGGTGATTCAACACAAAAATATGTAACTTTTCCCTGGTGCAGAGCTGAATGGATTGGATACCGTAGCCTAGAGGATAATTCTCTGCCTTACAAAGGCAAAGATTGCAGGTTCAAGTCCCAGTGGGTATGGCTAGCTGATGAGGCCAAAATAAGGCCAAAATAGATCTATCCTAGTCTCCCTTAATTTTCAAATTCAGCAAAAAACATGTGACATATATATATATATATATACAGTAGTCCCTCGCTATACCGCGCTTCACCTACTGCGGCTTCACTTCATCGCGGGTTTCTGAGGAAGCCGATCGGCAGATTTAAACAGCCCGCCGAACTCAATCGGCAGGTTTTTCAAAAATAAAATATATCTAAAATTGTAAATACTGTATTTAAATACTGTATCTAAAATAAATACTGTGTGGGAAGGGTTTATAAACACTTAAAACAATGAAAACTTACCAAACAATTACAATATAAATACTTAAATAAGTACTATGAGTCGATAAATTCCCCATCACGGATTTCACCTATCGCGGCCAGGTCTGGAACGTAACACCAGCGATAGGTGAGGGACTACTGTATATGTGTGTGTGTGTATATATATATATATATATATATATATATATATATATATATATATATATATATATATATATATATGTCATATATATAATATAGTTTTTTTTAAAAAAAATAAGTGAAAACATGTTGACAAGAAAACAAGCATTATAGGAAGCCAAGAGAGATTTATCCAGGCTTACTCAAAAGTCCATGGAATGCCAGAAGGAAAAATGAATCAACTACAAACTCTCAGTCATTGGTTCTAGCGCCGCGGTTAGCAAATTGTTTTCTGCCCTTATTTATTTCCCATTGTTTTCATGTAGTTTCATCCCGCACTCTTTGAAGGACAGTCAAAATCCAACCAGACCATCCTTCCAATGGCTCAAAGGCAATTTTTCACCCTCCATCCCCACTTAAACTCTTCAGCTGATGAATGTGTTTTAGATACAGTGGTACCTCTACCTAAGAACGCCTCTACTTACGAACTTTTCTAGATAAGAACCGGGTGTTCAAGATTTTTTGCCTCTTCTCAAGAACCATTTTCCACTTACAAACAAGAGCCTCCGAAACTGTAACTGGAAAAGACTGGGAGAAGCCTCCGTGGGGCCTTGGTAGGAATCTCCTGGGAGGAAACAGGGCCTCCACCCTCCCTGTACTTTCCCCAATTGCACGCATTATTTGCTTTTACATTGATTCCTATGGGAAAAATTGCTTCTTATTACAAACCTTTCTACTTAAGAACCTGGTCATGGAACAAATTAAGTTCGTAAGTAGAGGTACCACTATACTAGAGAAGGAAGGACAATAAAAAAACATATTAAGTATTCAATAAATAGTGCATAAACCTACTACACCCACTGCATCCCCCCCAATGCAAAATTCTGGCAGAAAGGGAACTTTTCAAATGAAATGGATTTAAAATTTCACATTCTCTCCCATCTCAAAATCTGAATAAGAACGATAAGCCCATCTGAAGCCAAGTTTGACTCTTAGTGCACAGATCAGCCTAGCTTAGCCACAGCAGCTGGTGCCTGCAAAGCTGCTCTGATTTCTACACAACCCAATTGTTTTCCTTTCAAACCACCACTGTTTCTCTAACTCAGAGATTTGAGAACTTTGGGGCAATGTCCAATCCTTTCCGGAACTGGTTCTACTGCACAAAGCCAAAATATTCTGTTAAATGGCAAACACTGAAGCTTTGAATTGCACAGGGTCAAAGGTTTTCAAGAAATGTTTCATTCCCTGCTTGTCTGTATTTTGAGACCCTTAGCCCTTTCCTTTAGCACTCAGCAGTAACAATAATACTAAGACTTATATAGTTCTTCATAGTGCTTTATAGCACTCTTTAAGCCAGGGGTGGGCAAAGGGGGCTCTTCTATGACTTATGGACTTCAACTCCCAGAATTCCTCAGCCAATCATGCCATCTTAGGAATTCTGGGAGTTGAAGTCCACATGTCATAGAAGAGCCCCCTTTGCCCACCCCTGCTCTAAGCAGTTTACAGAATCTGCATATTGCTTCCAACAATCTGGGTCCTCATTTTACCAACCTTGGAAGGATGGAAGGCTGAGTCAACCATGAGCTGGTTAGGATCAAACTCCTGCCAGTGAGCAGAATCAGCCTGTGATACTGCATTCTAACCACTGCATCAACACAGCTCTTTACTCAAGGAAATACAGTGATACCTCGTCTTACAAACCCCTCGTCATACAAACTTTTCAAGATACAAACCCGGGGTTTAATAATTTTTTGCCTCTTCTTCCAAACTATTTTCACCTTACAAACCCAAGCCGCTGCCACTGGGATGCCCCGCCTCCAGACTTCCGTTGCCAGCGAAGCACCCGTTTTTGCACTGCTGGGATTCCCCTGCTGGGATTCCCCTGCAGCATCACAAAAACATGGAGTACGGAGGTGGGGTTTCCCATGGAGGGAAGCCTCAGGGGAATCCCAGCAGCTCAAAAATGGGCACTTCGGCTGGCAAAAGGGTGAGTTTTGGGCTTGCACGCATTAATCGCCTTTCCATTGATTCCTATGGGAAACATTGTTTCATTTTACAAACTTTTCACCTTACAAACCTCATCCCGGAACCAATTAAGTTCGTAAGACAAGGTATCACTGTACTTAAAATGTTTTCAGTAGTGGCACAGGCAATTATATTCTGCTTTCCAGCACACAATTTTTTTGTGATTGGCCAATCCCACCAAAGCACCATACTGTCTTAGTACTCATAAAATACTGCCAAAGTCTAACAGGGATAAACTGTTAGACTTTGACAGTATTTTATGAGTACTATCCCTAGTACCAGTCTCAGTACTCTCTAGTACTACTATTGCTGGTTTAGATTTCAACTAGCCCAGGTTACATCTGCAGAATAAAATCCTGTCATCTGATCAGACAAAACCAAACCATCCATGGAATCACAGAAATATTATTTTAGTACTTTTTCCTAAAATCAGAAGTGACATTCAGTGGGTTTGGACCAGTTCCAGTGAACTGGTAGTAGTGACCTGTGGGTAGGCATACTACGCCCCACCTCTGCCCCAGCGCTATATTGTAAAATTTAGGCTCATTTTGAAACCATGCGCATATGTGCAAGGCATGTGCATGCATGGATGGGGCGCATGGGAGGAATGCCAGTGAGTGCTTGCACTTGCTCATATTTGTTAATTGGTAGGAAAAGTACCATATTTTGGGGAGTATAAGATGCTCCTTTCCCCTCCTAAAAGAGGCTGAAATTTTGGGTTTGTCTTATACAGTGGTACCTCTACTTAAGAACTTAATTCATTCCATGACCACATTCTTAATTAGAAAAGTTTGTAAGTAGAAGCATTTTTTCCCATAGGAATCAATGTAAAAGCAAATAATGCATGCAAACCCATTAGGAAAGAAATAAAAGCTGGGAATTTGGGTGGGAGGAGGAGGAGGAAGAAGAGGAGGAGGACAGTCACTGCCGAAGGAAGAAGGTGAGGGGAGGGGAATCAAAAAAATCCAAAACTTTAAGGCTTAAAAAAAAAGAGAGGGATTCTGAGGCGGAACCCAGAGAAAGGAAAATGCTCCGTTCTCTCTGGGCTGCCAAGAGTAAAGGGAGAGTTCCTTTTCTCTAGGCGCTGGCAGAGGTCTATTCCCTCTCCCAGGCCCCAAATGCTTCATTCACTCTGGACTGCCAAAGTCTCCTTAAGCACCACCGAAAGGCTCCTCTGGCAGCCCAGAAAATCCCAAGATGGCCAGGATTAAAGGGGAAATGGCAGAAAACTGGCCGGGCCTTTGTGCCGCTCTCAAATTTCCTGGGAAATTTTTCCGGGCTTGGGTTCTTAAGTAGAAAATGGTTCTTAAGAAGAGGCAAAAAAACAATTGAACACCCGGTTCTTATCTAAAAAAGTTCTTAAGTAGAGGCATTCTTAGGTAGAGGTACCACTGTACTCTGAATGTAGCTTTTTTGAAGCTTTTTTCCCTCAGCCCTAAGTAGATGCTAATAATCTTCCCTGCTCTTCCTGGATTGTAGACTTGTTTTCATTGCTACTCCCTCTGAAAAAGGGTTTTTTTCAGCCCTAATAAAGTGCTATCGATCTTCCCAGGTTGCAGGATTTTTTATTGCTACTGCAAAGAGGTTTTTTCCCAGCCTAAGTCTTTGCAGGCTTGTTTTCATTGTTACTCCTTCTGAAGAAGGCTTTTCTTTTTTTCTTTTGGCCCTAACCAGGGGATAAAATAATGTTTTTTCCAGCTCTAATGATCTGCTAACATCTTCCCAGCTCTTACTGGTTTGCAGGCTTTTTCATTGCTACTCTCTCCAAGGAATGTTTTTTCCAGTCTTAACCAGGGGATAAAATAATGTGCTGAAGCTGAACAGACCAAGGACATTAGCGAGATGAATACCTGGTAGGTCAATTTCCCCCCCTTATTTTCCTCTCTCCAAACATCTTATACTCCAGTGCATCTTATACTCTGAAAAATACAGCGAGTGAATACCCCCCCTGCCTAAAACGAATAGTATTCCTGAAACACAATATTTGGAAAATAAAAGAGTTTCATGTTCAAATCTGAAGCAACCTTATTTGGGAACAAATCTCCTTGAACAAGGGGTAGAATTGCAATCATTATTCATGATTATTGACAGGGGTCATTTATAAAATCGCTGTTGGAAGCTAGCACAGACATTCTTAAGCTGAGCAATTGTTGGAAGTCATTGTTCCTTAAATTATGTATCACGGAGCAAACCCCCCCCAACCGCCCCCCCCCAGCATGCTTCTGGTTTGAAATCTATCACTTTTCATTAGACAAACCAGCACTTTGCCCAAGAGGGACCAAGGGAAGCTGGCAGTCTTGTTTGTATGTATCCTGGGCCGAAAATTGTCAATCTGTAGGCTCCCTTTCCAAGCAAATAAGCATGCAACGCTTTTTAAAAAATTGTAATGAAGCAAAACACTTCTCATTATTACCTTGAGTTCTGATATGAAAAAAAAACCCCTCCATGAATCGGACATTGATTTTGTGGCTGAGATCAGTTGTACTAAAAATAAGCAGCTACTGATACAATAATTTGATTTGTACAAAACACCAATGTTGATTTTCAGGTTGCTTCAAGGTTATTTTACACATTATAAACAGGGTAGGGAATTCCAGCCACCTATACCACCATAACACTGGCAATCGTGCTGTGTGGAGCATATTGAAGCTACTTAAAATAATAATAATAATAATAATAATAATAATAATAATAATAATAATAATTTATTAGATTTGTATGCTGCCCCTCTCCGAGGACTCAGAGTGGCTATTAAAATATCTTGGACATAAATTGTTTCACCTCCTACCCTCAAAACGATGCTACAGAGCCCTGCACACCAAGACAACTAGACATCAGAACAGTTATTTCCCTGAATATCATCACTCCGCTAAACAAATAATTCCCTCACCACTATCAAACTATTCACTAAGGCTGCATTCCATGACCAGGTTCTTAAGTAGGAAAGTTTGTAAGTAGAAGCAATTTTTCCCATAGGAATCAATGTAAAAGCAAAGAATGTGTGCAAAGCCATTACGAAAGAAATAAAAGCTCGAAATTTGGGTGGGAGGAGGAGGAGGAAGAAGAGGAGGAAGACAGTCGCTACCAAAGGAAGAAGGTGTGATGAGGGGGAATTTCACAGCAACAATCAAGTAAACAATATCACCATCAAAAAACTGCCAAAGAACCACTAGTAAACAGCCAAACCCCCAAGAAATATTTATCATGGTCACTCATGCCCTTATCACCTCGAGGTTTGACTACTGCAATGCTCTCTACATGGGGCTACTACTGAAGAGCGTTCGGAAACTGCAAATTGTGCAGAACATAGCCTTGTGAGCAATCATGGGCTTACCCAGACATGTACATATCTCTCCAACACTCCACGGACTGCATTGGCTGCCAATTGGTTTCCGACACAAAGTTATGACCTATAAAGCCCTACATGGCATCGGGCCAGAATACCTACCGGACCACCTCCTGCCGCATGAATCCCAGCGACCGGTTAGGTCCCACAGAGTCAGCCTTCTCCAGGTCCCCTAAATTTCTTGACAGTTAGAACAACTAATCAGTGGAACAGCTTGCCACCAGAAGTTGTGAATGCTCAAACACTGGAAGTTTTTAAGAAGATGTTGGATAACCATTTGTCTGAAGTGGTGTAAGGTTTCCTGCCTAAGCAGGGGGTTGGACTAGAAGACCTCCAAGGTCCCATCCAACTCTGTTGTTGTTGTTTTAGTTGTTGTTGTTTTAGTAGTAGCAGTAGTAGCAGTAGTTTAGTTGTTGTTGTTGTTGTTGTTGTTCTTCTTCTTCTTCTTCTTCTTCTCCTCCTCCTCCCTCCTCCTCCCCCTATTCTTCTTCTTCTTCTTCTTCTTCTTCTTCTTCTTCTTCTTCTTCTTCTTCTTCTTCTTCTTCTTCTTCTTCTTCTTCTTCTTCTTCTTCTTGCAACAGAGGATTTTTGGAGATTTGACTGGACATCTCCTTCATACTTGGCAAGCAGGAGAAGTAACATCCCCCCAGACTACAAGAATTGTTCTGCCTTGGGGCTCATCTACACAAGAGGAGAAACTGTCCCTTGTCTGGCAACCTCAGGTCTTCCCAACCACTTTCCATAAATGATGGCGAGGCAAACATTAACAATGAGAATGCAGTAAAGTTATCTTCCTGCCTATTTCAAGTTTGACCAATATCTTCACTGGAAAAAAAAAACCCAAAGAAATAAACAGACAACCAACTAACCAATCAACATGGCAGCATCAAGGCAGTAAAAGAGACTTCTAACGCAGAGAAACGCTTCTCCTGGCATAGTAATGAAGAAAAGTGCACTTCACCTTTGACATACCAACCACTTCTCTCTTCATTTACAGTTATTTATTAGAGGACGTGCAAATTCAGTGTCATCCACTGCAGGCATTTGAGCAAATGTTCAGAGTAGCCCTTTTGCATTTTAACGGCTAGAAGTGGAATTAAACATTTCTATTCTAGAGTGGTTCCACGAAACCAAAACACAGCCTCCTTTCCTCTCTCCAGGTATAGATGGGGTTGGACAACGTCCTCTCCAGGATCTCTCTAAAGTTCTGGTTGGCTTTAAAATAACAGCTCTTTTAATTTTTTAAAAAATATTATTATTATTTTATTATTATTATTATTATTATTATTATTATTATTATTATTATTATTATTATTATTATTATTATTATGTCAGTACAACACAGCAAACGAGATCACTATGCTGTATTTCGTATTTCATCACCAGTCGGGCGCTTCCCAAGCACCTAGGACTGCGTGATGTAGCGGAGAATTATGTTTGCCGATCCCAGTAAAGCGGCCTTTTGCAATTGACAGATGGAGATTTTGTCAATTCTGATGGTTTTCAAATGTCCGCTGAGATCCTTTGGTACTGTGCCCAGCGGGCCAAGTACCACTGGGACCACTTTCACGGGCTTATGCCAGAGTCGTTGCAGCTCGATTTTTAGATCTTCGTATTTCACTAATTTCTCTAGCTGCTTCTCCTCAATTCTGCTGTCACCTGGGATTGCGATGTCGATGATCCATACTTTCTTTTTCTCCATGATCACAATGTCTGGTGTGTTATGCTTCAGAATTCGGTCAGTCGGAAGTCGGAAGTCCCACAGTAGTTTTGCTTGCATCATCATCATCATCATCATCATCATCATCATCATCATCATCATTATTTAGATTTGTATGCCACCCCTCTCCGTAGACTCGGGGCGGCTAACAACAGTGATAAAAAACAGCATGTAACAATCCAATATTAAAACAACTAAAAAACCCTTATTATAAAACCAAAGATACAAACAAACATACCATGCATAAATTGTAAAAGCCTAAGGGGAAAGAGTATCTCAGTTCCCCCATGCCTGGCGGCAGAGGTGGGTTTTAAGCAGCTTACGAAAGGCAAGGAGGGTGGGGGCAATTCTAATCTCTGGGGGGGAGTTGGTTCCAGAGGGCCAGGGCCACTACGGAGACGGCTCTTCCCCTGGGTCCCACCAAACGACATTGTTTAGTTGACGGGACTCGGAGAAGGCCCACTCTGTGGGACCTAACTGTTCGCTGGGATTCATTTGGCAAAAGGCGGTCCCGGAAATATTCTGGTCCGATGCCATGAAGGGCTTTATAGGTCATAACCAACACTTTGAATTGTGACCGGAAACTGATCGGCAACCAATGCAGACTGTGGAGTGTTGGTGTAACATGGGCATACCTTGGGAAGCCCATGATTGCTCTCGCAGCTGCATTCTGCACGATCTGAAGTTTCTGAATGCTTTTCAAAGGTAGTCCCATGTAGAGAGCATTACAGTAGTCGAGCCTCGAGGTGATAAAACATTTAAAAACAGTGGACGTTACATGACAAGTCTATTTTATATTTCTCCTGATACCTATTTATACTTATTCATTCTTCTATGGCTAATATTTACAAATCATTTACAATTTCTAGACATTGTTCTTTCAAATAGATTTTATCTTACTTGTCTTTTCCCCTATGATATTTGAACTCCCATTCCTTTCTCATTAATTGTTTATTCTTTTGTTTTGACTATGTATCTTAAACTTTTCCTTTTTTTCCCATCCAACAATAAAACCTATCCCAACATTTATAGGCGTCTGAGTCATCTTTGAAAATAACAGCTCCTGAGAAGCCTTGGGGCTCAGCCTACTTGTGATGACCTGGAGCATGGCACAACGATAACACAAATAGCTAGCAGTTCAAACCACCCCTTTATTGCTCCAAATTTCCCCAAATGCTCCCATGTGTCAGGCCCAAAGCCATTATGTGAAGTTAGAGGCTTTGGGCCTGCTCCAGTTAGCAGCGATAGGGAAACGGGAGGGGTGAGAGAGAGATTGCTACCACCACACATTCCTTACACAGAGTCCAAGGTCAACTGAACAAATGCAGAAGCCAGTGACTCCCTGCACTGGATTGGTCCATGTGATTGCACTTGTGAGTGTGGGGGTTATGAGATGAACCTTAAACTGGATGGGGAACTGAACATAATTTAGTGTTTGTTGTGGTTAGCTCTGGCCCAGCTCCTGCCCCAAGGACTGTGGATGTGGGGGAGACATCCACATGCTGCAGGCCTGTTTTGCCCCCCCGGTGGAATCTGCTGATGAAGGCTCCTCTGACCAAGAAGACATGAGCGACAGGGAGGAGGAGAGTGTGGCAGACAGCTCAGAAGGAGATCAATTATCTAGCTCCTCCTTGGATTCAGAACAAGAGTTAATGATACAGCCACACATGTGGAGAGCGATGCATAGGCAGCAACAACTGAGAGATTATTATCAAAGAAAATGAGGCCACCTGTGGTTGGGTGGGGCTGTGGTAATTAGTGAGGCTGCTATAAATAGCAGCCTGTGGGTTTGGCCATTGCGGAGGATTATCTGATCGTTGTGTTTCGTGACTGCTTTACTGACTTGGACTTTTTGTGTGCTGATTTTTCCCCGCTTTGAAACTAAACCAGAGCAAAGTGTGTTTCACTTTGTGAAAGAAGAAGGACTGTGAATTGCCTCACAGCTGCAAGCTAAGTATCACAGAACTGATAAGGGACTTGTACAAATTACCAGTTTGTTTGGAGACGAGTGCTCTTTGCTATACCAAAAGAGGGCTTGGTTTAAGGGAATTTTCATTATAAAGAACATTGTTTTGAATTTTCAAATGTGTGTGTCTGAAATTTGTACCTGTTAATTTTTGGGAGGATTCTACCAGAGAGCCCGACAGAACAGTGTTGGAATGACAGAGCATCGAATCCAATATGGCGAACTTAATCGAACCTTGTGTGAGAGCACAAGAGTGGAATGTGATTTATTTCTCAGATACTATTTGGTTCGTTGACAGCAAATTCCAACACTCCCTCCTTTTCTTCAAAAACCTGAGCTCCTATCCGTCTGCTCCAGCCATGGGCAGAGAGTAACTCAATACAATGGAAGAGAGAGGATTAACCAAGAACCTGGAGGTGGAAGGGCCTGACACCATGTTTCAGAGCAAAGTGATATCGAACCACCACCACACCACACACACCTCAAGCAGCCTCTGGTGGCAAATAGTCCAGCCCAGCACTCTGTACACCAAGGCTGCACAGCAAATCAAATGCAGTGGTACCTCATGATACGAACTTAATTGGTTCCAGGAGGAGGTTCGTAAGGTGAAAAGTTCGTAAGATGAAACAATGTTTCCCATAGGAATCAATGTAAAAGCAAATAATGCGTGCAAATCCTTCAGGAAAATCCCAAACTTTAGAAGGGAGGCGAACAGAGGGCAGGGAGGAGCAGCTAAAGGGGGCGGGTGGAAGAAGCAAGGCTAGGCTAAAGGGTGAGTGGGAAGGAAGAAAGGCAAGGGGGGCGCCCCTCCCTTTTCTTTCTTCAAAAGACACTCTTTCAATGCCTGCAAACACGCTGTTCTCCTAGTTATTTAAATGCAGTCTTTTCCCCCTCCAAGCCGCCTCTCCCTTTTCTTTCTTCAAAAAAAAGGGGGGGGAAAGAAACCCCTTCATCCCAGCAGCAGCGGCTTGGGTTCGTAAGGTGAAAATAGTTCGGAAGAAGAGGCAAAAAAATCTTAAACACCGGGTTCATATCTTGAAAAGTTCGTTAGAAGAGGCGTTCGTAAGATGAGGTACCACTGTATATATAAAAAAATCTAGCAGGATAAATCACAGAGTTTAGGAAGTAAAGAATTGAGCTAATTAGTCCAGAATGCCAGAAACAATGCAAAGGCTCTAGGAAAATTCAAACATCGGCACGTAACTCTTCAGGAACTTCAGCGTTTGTTCCCGACAAATGTTCCTCCCCACAGTGCCCCCTTAAGTCTCATTCCCCGGGTGTGCCTTGTGAAGATGGGTGGGGAACTCTTCTCCTGAATAGGCTACTCAGTCTGCACTGTTCACGCCTTCTCTCCACTCTCTGAGCTCTTGGATCAGGACGGGGTGGTCCTTGCTCCTCACTTGAGCTCTGTCTCTCTGCGAGCAGCGACTGTCTCCCTATTTTCCAGGTCTTTTTGCTTCTGCGCATGCGCCAAAGCAAAAAATCCCTGGAAATCTTACACACGTGCTTCTTCTTATGAGATTTGGCTCCTGTGCATGTGCAGAAGCCAAATCCTGCACCAGGAGTGTGGGTGCCAGGTGTGCATGCGCTCCCGCGCTCCTGGGCCATTCCAGTAGTGCCAGGAATGGTGGCCCACTGCTGGTTCCAGCTCATCTTCCCCCAAAGATTCAGGCTCTGATGGGGGCATGACACTACCCTTGTCTTCCTTCCAGAACCCATAGAAGGTAAGCAGGGGTGGGTTACTGCCTGGACTGGGGAGAACTCAGTGGGGTAGCAAAAATGGAGCTCCACCCCAGAGCACCCAATTTGCACTCAAAGATGTTGAAAGAAAATGCATAAGCCACGCCCACAGTGTGGTAGTAAAAATTTTGCTAGTCCATCACTGAAGGTAAAGGTACAATGCTGCTGATCAATTGGTGCACAGATCTCCTCCGAATTCCCTGCTCGGTCCCGTTGGCTTTACTCTGCCTCGATCTTTTAAATTCAGATTGTTTTGCAGAGGACAAATTCCTGCCTTTGTTTCTTGAGGAACATTTGCTAGCATCAGCATTTTAATGCCTCTGATCATGCACTGAATTAAACACACATGCAGAGGCAAGGGAGGGTCGTCCATAGTTCAGCAACATTGCATGCCGATGCATAGAAATAGCTATTTTTACACTAGGAAGGAAACACGAAAAAGCGATTCTGCAGATGGAAAACTCGAAGAGGCAGTAGACTTGGAGCAACTTAACTCCATTTAGTTCTTTACAGTGTTTTGTTGGTACATAGCCCCATATCATAACTCTTAGCAGCTCACCACAATCACAAAGTACAGTAGTTCTGCTTTCACTATTTGTGTGTGTGTGTGCTTTTTGTGAGCTTCTTCAAGACCTAGGTTTAGCTGATTTGGATCCTCTCTATCACAGATCATGATTTCTTAAGAGGTTTTACAACTCTGTTCAAACTGTGATCAACATCAACATCTCAACATCTCTTGTTCATGCTAGTCTTGGATTCTATCTGACTCCAGGATCTGGCTGTCAAGTTCTCTTTTACTCCTGAAGACAGACACCTTCACCTTAACTCGGGGCGGCTCACAACATATCAAAAAACAATGTACAATATAAATATCTAAAATCCAATTAATTCAATTAATAATTCTAAAAACCCTAGTAACATTAAAAATCACATCCAACTTGGATGTCTGAATTAGAGTGCAACTTACATCCAGTAATTTCATTTCCTGCTCTGAGAATCCAAAAAACCCCTCCTTTTCTTTTCAAACTAACAATCTTGGGCCTAGAAATCCTAGAACTACGATGCCTTAAACACGATTTGAGTATTGCCCACAAGATCATATGCTGCAACGTCCTACCGGTCAATGACTACTTCAGCTTCAACCGCAATAACACAAGAGCACGCAACAGATTCAAACTTAATACGAACCGCTCCAAACTTGACTGTAAAAAATATGATTTCAACAACCGAGTTATTGAAGCGTGGAACTCATTACCAGACTCAATTGTGTCAACCCCTAACCCCCAACATTTCTCCCTTAGACTCTCCACGATTGATTAAGAGGCCAGTAAGGGGCGTACATAAGTGCACTGGTGTGCCTTTCGTCCCCTGTCCAATTGTCTTCCCTTTCTTCCAACTATCCTATATATTCTCTTCCTTTCATATGTCGTCTCCTCTAAGTTCACTTTCACCCTTTTTTATATTATCACATGTCTATCTTTCTTCCTATGTATTTGTGTATTGGACAAATGAATAAATAAAAAAAATAAAAAAATAAAAAAGCTCAAACACAAATCTCTCTTGGATACAAGACTGAATCAAACTGGGAGGTAACCAGGAGAGGCGTGGCAGAAAGCTCAATGGATTCAGTCTCCAAAAGGAAGAAGGCAGAGCAATACTACACACCTTTGATCCTCAAGGCTGTAATTTGGAGAACCAGACGGGTGCCAGCCAAACAGAGCTAGGAATTGCCTTAAACAACTATGGCTGTTTGTTGCCTGCTTCAAATACTCATTCTGGCTTGCTCAATATAACCTGGTTAAAAGAAATCAGACTTCTTCAGCCTTATGTGCAAAACAGTATGAAACTGCCCCCAATAATCTCTTAATCATCTGCTAATAAAGTGATCTGATGGTAAATCAGTGTGAAGCCTCACTGAGTATTTGCACCATCTATCCAAGCAGGAACTATGGATAGGGTTTCGAGAAAGAATGGACTTCCTTTGCAATGAATCCAATCAATTCCTCAGATGGATGCACGGAAGAACCTTTTCCCCAACCCTTCAAGGACACTTTTGAAAAAAGCCTTTGTATTCTGGAAGAGGTACATTTCATTTCCAATAAAACAACTCAAGGCAAAGAAGAAGAACAAGAAGAAAGACGTAACCCCAAAATGTTTCCTTGCAAAGCAGAAAAGATCTACCAGAAATCATCTTTAATTTGGCCCAGGCCAGAGGTGAAATGCTACTGGTTAGAGCCAATTTGGGCCTACCGGTAGCGTTGTCATCCAGTGGTTTGGAAAACTGGTAGCAGTGGCAGTGCAAGGTTTTGGCTGCCACCATTTTCTTTTTTTAACCCTCTGTGCACGCAGAGGGTTAAAACCCACCTCTAAGAAAGCCCGGCCAATCAGAGGTTGGCTGTCTACTGAATAACACATTTTGGGGAACTTGTCCAGAAAATTTGCGTTTGAAAGCAAGTGCTTAGGAAGTAGACAGATGCTGAGCCAGGAACTCAGGAACCAACGTAACTAAATAATGAAGACAGTTCAGCAAGAACAGGTTTAAATAATTTTACTCTTCAGTGTAGTCAAAAAATTCTTTCTTCTTCTTCTTCTATTTACAGAATATACTTCACTTTAACTTTGCACATGAAGATATAACAAACTCTATTTACAACTAGTTATTATGCTAACTCTGGTTTAACTATCTTACCACCAGTACACAGATCAAACTTAATGCTTCAATTAGACCACAAACTAAACCATCATCCAACTATCCAACAAACCCAAAAAAACCCACACCCACTGCAAAGGTGCTTTCCTTCTTATAATGCTCTGGCCCAATCATGTTGCAGCCTGAGTCATTGTGACTCAGCATTATCACTGCTTTACATATTCACAACCTTCTTTTACCTTACATGGAATATCACCTGGAATATTGTTTATTCTTGACAGTACTCCCACTTTGGCATCAGCCTGAAGACTCCATACTTACTCTTGAACAGCTCTGGCTATTGAAAGGGCAGTGGATCCAGTCTCATTCACGCTATCCAAAGTCACATTGGGTAGATCATCATCGTCGCTGTCGCTTTTAATCTGTTTGGGAAACAGGCCGCGAGGATCCATTTGTGCTGGGAATCAAGGAAACACAATTGATTAACAACGGCACGGTGACATTTAATACTGCTCTGTAACCACATTAAGATGGGAACGGTCCCTCTATCCTGCGTATGCCGTCAATGTATTTCTTATTCTTGTCTAGCTCCCAAGCTGTTCCCAGCCAGAAATACAGTCTTGCCTTCTGGTGCTTTGGGAAAAAAAACGATCCCCCCTCCCCTTCTTTGTGTCAGCCCCTCAATTGCTATCAAAGTTCAGGTCTAGATAATGATTCAAATGATTAAAGCATTTATGGGTAAAAACATACTATTTAATTATTTCCTATTTTAAAAGTAATTAAAGATCATACTAAGGTACTAGAGAAGGAAGGCGGCGCCTAAAACACGATTTAAGTATTGCCCACAAGATCATATGCTGCAACGTCCTTCCGGTCAACGACTACTTCAGCTACTTCAGACATGGAAGCTTTCAGAAATTGTTACCATTCCGAAGATGGGTCGAGATTTAAGAGAGCCTGGGTCTTACCGTCCGATCAGTTTGGCAAATCAGGATTATAAAATATTTATGAAAATACTGGCAAATAGATTAGAAAATATTTTACCAAAAATAATTGAAGAGGATCAATATGGATTCGTGAAGGGAAGGAAAATAAGTGAACCAATTAGAAATGTAATGAATGTGATGCACCATGCTACCGCTACTAAAAGGAAATTGGGAATTTTGAAATTAGATGTTTATAAAGCGTTCGATAAAGTTAACCATAGTTATTTATATAAATTATGTAACAAATTAAATATGGGGGAAAAATTTTGTGAAACTATAAAAGAGATTTATAAAGGAAATGAAGCATATATAAGAGTGAATGGACAAAGAACGCAGAGTATTAAAATATTAAACGGCACCAAGCAGGGATGCCCTCTGTCTCCAAAATTATTCGTAATAGCAATAGAGATCTTAGCTAATAAGATAAGACAAGATAACACTTGGGCAGGATATAGAATAGGGAAATTAGAAATGAAAATAAATTTATTTGCAGATGATGCAATTATATTGACCCAGACCCCGATGGAGATGATTAAAGGTATAATAAACATTTTACAAGAGTTTAAGCAGGAATCGGGACTGTCGGTTAATATGGAAAAATCAGAGATTATGTGTTTAAATACAGATCCGAGAGAACAGATAGAAATTAGGAAAGAATCAGGGTTGAAATTAGGACTTAAAAAAATAAAATATTTGGGAATTTGGTTATTAAAAAACCCAGTGAAAATGGAAGAGATTAATTATAGAATAACATGGAGGAAAATGTTGAAACAGATGAGGAGCTGGAAAGATAAAAAGCTAAGGAGACTCTCTAAAATAAGAGCTTTAAAAATGATGATAGCTCCCAAGATGATGTACCTATTTCAGGTGCTGTCGGGGGGGTTATCGGTATGTAAGGTTAAAGAGTGGGACAAAAAATTAAATTATTGGATTGAAGAAGATAAGAGACCAAGAATAAGAAAAAAGTGGTTAATTGCGAATGAAAAAGAGGGGGGATGGGGTGTTCCATGTTTGGAGCTGTATAGGGAAGCTTTTCAAATGGAAAGGTTAATGGAGTTGCAATTAAGTGAAAATAAATGGGCGAAATTGGAAAAACAGATAAACGGGATGAATAATAGAGAATTAATTTTTAGGAAGTGGAATAGGAGAGATATAGGAAAATTAATAGGCCCAATGAAAGGGACTATGGAAATTTGGAAAAAATGGCAAGGGAAAATAGGATTATATAAATCTAAACTGTCATCGCTTTATGTAATAAATAGAGAAAACGAAATTAACTTAAACAGGGTTATAGGAGAGTTGAAGGGAAGAGGGATAACTAAGATAGAACATTTATACGAGAAGGATGGCAGGCCAAGTAGAAATCGCATAGAATGGTGGTTAGGTAAGGGAAGGTGGCTACAAATAAATGCAATATGTAAATATCTAAATGAAAGGGAGAATAAAGAAGTATTATGGCGGGAGGAGACAGGGTTAGAGAAAATAATAAGAGAAAAAAGTGAGGGGATAAAGGCGCAAGCAACTAATATATATATATTTTCTCCTTATCTCTTATATCATATATATTCTCTCCCCCCCATCTACTTCTCTTCTTTTTACTTTCTATCTTTATATATATTACTTAATGCCTACTCTCTTCCATATGTATTGTATATTGGACAAAGAATAAATAAATAAATAAACAACAAATATTCAATAAATTGTGCATAAACGTACTACCCCCACTGTGGTATTAGAAGGTGATACTCGGTAATGGGCTGCTGCCATCATGGTGGGGGGGGGGCACCATGATGGCAGCAGCCCATTACTGAGTATCACCTCCTAATAAACTTCACTCGAGTGTCTGGGGCTTTAATACATCTGCAACTAGTTAAAAATGTACAGGTCCACAATAACAGTTGTCCAATGCAAATATTCAAACCACACAAATATTTACAGTAGTTGATCTAAATCAGGCTATTAAACTCCTGGCCCATGAGCTGGATATGTTCTGGCCACACCAGAGGAAGAGGAGGAGGAGGGAGGAGGAAGATAGAAACATAGAAACATAGAAGATTGACAGCAGAAAAAGACTCACAGTCCATCTAGTCTGCCCTTATACTATTTCTTGTATTTTATCTTAGGATGGATATATGTTTATCCCTGGCATGTTTAAATTCAGTGACTGTGGATTTACCGACCATGTCTGCTGGAAGTTTGTTCCAAGCATCTACTACTCTTTTAGTAAAATAATATTTTCTCACATTACTTCTAATCTTTCCCCCAACTAACCTCAGATTGTGCCCCCTTGTTCTTGTGTTCACTTTCCTATTGAAAACACTTCCCTACTGAACCTTATTTAACCATTTAACATATTTAAATGTTTCGATCAGGAGCCTTATCAGGAGTTTATATGCCTGCTTTAGAAGGCTAAGAAAAAGACAGGAATGCTTGTATGGGAAAAGGAAGTAGTCTGTAGTTTGTTAACTTTAGGGAACTGAGGACCACTCCCTATAGGTATTTAAGGGTGGTGTATGGGTAATTCAGGGTGGAGTTTCAACATTTTGCAATGGAGTCGGATGATGTTTGAGGTTTTAGCCAGATCACTCTAGCCAACTGTTATTTTCCTGCTAAAATCCTTGGAGTAAAAATGCCGTGTCTGTAGAGATTCTGGGAAACAGTAAAAGTAATTCTGTGAAACTGGAGGCTCCTTATCCCATGAAGGAATTCACAATTAGCTTTGATCTTTGGCAGCAGCCTAGCTGCGGAACTGTTATCTGTTCATTACTCTCACTGAGAAGCTGCCAAGATGAACTCACATGCGTGAATTTGGATTCCTCCTTTGTTTTCAAGCTGCATAGGTCCAGGATAGAACAATAGTCATGCCAGCTACAGGACCATGGAAGTATCTTTGGACAACTGTGGCTTCCTCAGCTAGGAAATGGAGATAAGCACCACTCCCTAGAGTTGGACACAGGTGGAAACCTTTTCAAAGCAATACAAATGGCTCAATTGTAACTAAAATCCCCCAGTGTTGTCTGCTTTCCTCCCATATAGTCTATCTGTGAGTTTCTATGATTTGATAACATTAGAGGGCTACCATTAAACTCAACTCATACTTAGAATGAAAAATTTCAGATCGAGCCAACCTTAGAAGGTTAAAACATTCACATTTTAAAGGCAATCTCAATGTTTTTTTTAATAGGTTGGGTCAATAATGTCAATTGCCTAAACTAACCTCAAAACAAATCATGGATTTTTAGATTTGTTGGGGTTTCACACACCCCATGTCCTGCTGTGGAATGGGGTTAGAAACCCTTGATTCATAGCACGAGGAGGGCATCAATTTTCAATATTCCGTTAGCAAATTAAAGGCAAAGCGCAACCTTCAGCATTGAGGTCTATTTGCAAACGATATTCCATCAACTTCATCACTTAGCTGTGACTTTAAAATGGCAGCTATATTATCTTGCCCTTTCCGAATTATGCAACTAATTATGCAGTAAGCTTGTTAATGCTGTAGGATTATCGCTTCTTGGACCTGAATGCTGAATATTAACCTTCTGCTGTGTAGAAGGAAAGAGGAGAAGAAAATTGCTGGGAGGTTCTGGAACAACTCTAATGTTGTGCTGTGTGAACATGTAAGTGTCTCTCAATCTTAGCCATTTTGAGATATGTAGGCTCCAATTTCCAGAATTCCCCATGTTGAAGTCCACATATCCCCAAGTGGCCGATAAGGTCCCACAGAGTTGGCCTTCTCCGGGTCCCATCGACCAAACAATGTCATTTGGCGGGCCCCAGGGGAAGTGCCTTCTCTGTGGCGGCCCCGGCCCTCTGGAATCAACTCCCCCCAGAGATTAGAATGGCCCCCACCCTCCTTGTCTTTTGCAAATTACTCAAGACCCACCATTATTATTATTATTATTATTATTATTATTATTATTATTATTAATTAGATTTGTATGCCGCCTCTCTCCGAAGACTCGGGACGGCTCACAACAACTATAAAAAATAATATTATAATGGCACAAATCTAATATTAAAAAAACTAAAAACCCTATCATAATTAAAAAACAAACAGCACATACATACCAAACATAAATTATAATAAGCCTGGGGGAAAGATGTCTCAAATCCCCCATGCCTGGCGGTATAGGTAGGTCTTAAGTAGTACGGAAGACAAGGAGGGTGGGAGCAGTTCTAATCTCCTGGGGGAGTTGATTCCAGAGGGCCAGGGCCGCCACAGAGAAGGCTCTTCCCCTGGGGCCCGCCAGATGTCATTGTTTAGTCGACGGGACCCGGAGAAAGCCAACTCTGTGGGACCTTAAGTAGTACGGAAGACAAGGAGGGTGGGAGCAGTTCTAATCTCCTGGGGGAGTTGATTCCAGAGGGCCGGGGCCGCCACAGAGAAGGCTCTTCCCCTGGGGCCCGCCAGACGTCATTGTTTAGTCGACGGGACCCGGAGAAGGCCAACTCTGTGGGACCTTATCGGCCACTGGGATTCATGCGGTAGCAGGAGGTACTGTTAGCTAATGGCATTGCAAATTTCAACAAGGATGTTGGAAAATTTTATATTTGATTTTTCAGGTGACCAAAGAAAAGGAGGCAGCATTTGTGAGGAGATAAATACCAAAAGCAAATGGATTGTGTTGTAATACAGATGGAAGGTATATGATATTATACATGTTTTTTCAGTGGAAAAATAAAAAACCCTTAACCCCTCCAAAAAAGAAAATATACACAATCTCCTACTGCATTGCAAATTAAAAATGTGCGGACCAGTTGATAAGGGATTAGGGATTATCATGTTTCACATTTCTTAACTCAAAGTACTATGCAGATGGGTTCTGCTTGCAAAGTTCTTTGAAAGTTGTTTTCGATGAGCAAAGGTGAATAGGTCTTGCTCCTCACACACATACACAAATACTCTGCTGAGAAAGCTTATCAAGCTGCTGTTACATTGCACTCCATAATATCTGCTTTGAGTTACATCTCAAGTCCAATCAACGAAGCAGTGGAAGTGATGTGCCGGTGCCTGGAGGCTGTTGGAGTCTGGATGGGTGTCAACAGACTCAAACTCAACCCGGATAAGACGGAGTGGCTGTGGGTTTTGCCTCCCAAGGACAACTCCATCTGTCCGTCCATTACCCTGGGGGGGGGGGAATTATTGACCCCCTCGAAGAGCGTCCGCAACTTGGGCGTCCTTCTCGATCCACAGGTCACATTAGAGAAACATCTTTCAGCTGTGACGAGGGGGGCGTTTGCCCAGGTTCATCTGGTGCACCACTTGTGGCCCTATCTGGACCGGGACTCACTGCTCACAGTCACTCATGCCCTCATCACCTAGAGGCTCGACTACTGTAATGCTCTCTACATGGGGCTACCTTTGAAGAATGTTCGGGAACTTCAGATCGTGCAGAATGCAGCTGCGAGAGCAATCATGGGCTTCTCTAAGTATGCCCATGTTACTCCAACACTCCGCAGTCTGCACTGGTTGCCGATCAGTTTCCGGTCACAATTCAAAGTGTTGGTTATGACCTCTAAAGCCCCACATGGCATCGGACCAGAATATCTCCGAGACCGCCTCCTGCCGCACGAATCCCTGTGACTGGTTAGGTCCCACAGAGTGGGCCTTCTCTGGATCCCGTCGACTAAACAATGTTGTCTGGCGGTACCCAGGGGAAGAGCCTTCTCTGTGGTGGCTCCGACCCTCTGGAACCAGCTCCCCCTAGAGATTAGGATTGCCCCCACCCTCCTTGCATTTTGGAAACTCCTTAAAACCCACCTCTGCCGTCAGGCATGGGGGAATTGAAACATCTCCCCCTTGCCCATGTAGTTTCTGTATATGATTCGATTGTGTGCTTGTTTTTTATATATTGGGGCTTCTTTTGGATTTTTTTAACCTAAAACTGTAATTTAGATTGCTAAATATTAGATTTGTTACTATGTATTGTTTTTTACCATTGTTGTGAGCCGCCCCGAGTCTACGGAGAGGGGCGGCATATACAGTGATACCTCGTCTTACAAACGCCTCGTCATACAAACTTTTCGAGATACAAACCCAGGGTTTAAGATTTTTTTGCCTCTTCTTACAAACTATTTTCACCTTACAAACCCACCGCCGCCGCTGGGATGCCCCGCCTCCGGACCTCTGTTTATTTTATTTATTTTATTTATTAAATTTGTATGCCGCCCCTCTCCGTAGATTAATATCTGTTACCAGCGAAGCACCTGTTTTTGCACTGCTGGGATTGCCCTGAGGCTCCCCTCCATGGGAAACCTCACTTCCAGACTTCCGTGTTTTTGTGATGCTGCAGGGGAATCCCAGCAAGGGAATCCCAGCAGCACAAAAACGGGTGCTTTGCTAGCAATGGAAGTCCGGAGGTAGGGTTTCCCATGGAGGGAAGCCTCGGGGAAATCCCAGCAGTGCAAAAACAGGCGCTTCGGCTGGCAAAAGGGGTGAATTTTGGGCTTGCACGCATTAATTGCTTTTCCATTGATTCCTATGGGAAACATTGTTTCGTCTTACAAACTTTTCACCTTAAGAACCTCATCCCGGAACCAATTAAGTTTGTAAGACAAGGTATCACTGTAAATCCAATAAATCTAATCTAATCTAAGTTGTTTCCATGACAAAAGGGAAATTGTAAAGGAGGCCGAGAATTATAATCCATAAACCCAGATCTGAGACCTGGATGACAACAGTCAAACAAACAGATTAGCCTAAAATTCTAAATAACCGAGTGCTGTATTAAAAACTCAACCCAAAACACAATGACTTTATCTTCCATAAAATCCCGCAATTTAAATTGCTAGCAGGTTTTGATCTCAATTCCAGCTGAGCTCCTAGAGGAGATCTGAAAAGTCTTCCATTTCGGTAGGCCTGCTTGCCAGAAATTCCTCAGACAAGGCATATTAAAAAGCTCCGAATCTTGCAACACTAGGAAATTATCTTCTAACCCTCCGATGCCAAAATGAATTGTTTGTGGATCAGGAAGAAAGTGTGTTGGCGGGAGCGATCCCTGGATTCTAGGTGAGCAGATTTCTACCAAGAAATGATAACATTAATCCGAACGATCAGCCAAATCAATGTATGAATGGGGTGGGTGGGTAGGTAAGAAGCATTTGCTTCTACTAAAATTATTAAGCAAGCTTTTTTCTGACTTTTTGCCAAAGGGAGCAGCTAGAATAATCTTGAATTTTAAATGCAATCTAACAGGTCTGAAAGTTAATGTAAAGAGGGTTTTTTTTTTAATGACTTCCCAAGTAGAAAGGTGTTAAGTATTAAGGAAGGTATTAAGTATTAAGGAAGGTATTAAGTATTAAGGAAGGTACTAATCAAAGACAGATGCAACTTAAAACTAAGGAGAAATTTCCCGACAGTAAGAACAATCTACCAGTGGAACAGATTGCCATCAGAAGTTTTTTTTGTTTTTTTGTTTGCTTATATTTTATAATTTATAGTTTTACGGCGCCTAAAACACGATTTGAGTATTGGCCACAAGATCATATGCTGCAACGTCCTACCGGTCAATGACTACTTCAGTTTCAACCGCAACAACACAAGAGCACACAACAGATTCAAACTTAATACGAACCGCTCCAAACTTGACTGTAAAAAATATGATTTCAACAATCGAGTTATCGAAGCGTGGAACTCATTGCCGGACTCAATTGTGTCAACCCCTAACCCCCAACATTTCTCCCTTAGACTCTCCACGATTGACCTCTCCAGGTTCCTAAGAGGCCAGTAAGGGGCATACATAAGTGCACTGGTGTGCCTTTCATCCCCTGTCCAATTGTCTTTCCTTTCTCACTTATCATATATATTTTCTTTCTTTCATATATCCTCTCCTCTAAGTTCACTTTACCCCTATATATATTACTACATGTCTATTTTTCTTCCTATGTATTTGTGTATTGGATGAATGAATGAATGAATGAATGAATGAATGAATGAATGAATAAATAAATAAATAAATAAATAAATAAATAAATAAATAAATTTCTATGCCACTCTTCCCAATTGACTCAGGGTGGCTTACAGTATAAATACAAATACAAAACACGTGAGAAATCTAATAGTAAAAGTACTACAAATTCTAAAAATCCATTATTCCTAAAAAACACAATCATCCACATTCAATCAACTGAGTTTAGTCATTCATAACTTTGGCCGGAGTTGGTTCTTAACACTCATGCCCCCCCTCCCACCGCCTGCCAGAAAAGATGGGTCTTCAGGGACTTGCAAAAAGCCAAGAGGGTTGGGGTAGTATGAATCTCTGGAGGGAGTTGGTTCCAAACGGCTGGAGCCGCCACAGAGAAGGCTCTTTCCCTAGGCCCCGCCAGACAACATTGTCTAGTCGACGGGACCTGGAGAAGGCTGAATTTGTGGGACCTAACTGGTTGTGGCAGAAAGCAGTCCTGTAAGTAATCTGGTCCTAAGCCATGTAGGCAGTAATGGGCAGCCAAAATTTATACTGCCACACTGTGGGTATGGCTTATTTTGTGGGTGTGGCTTGATGGTCATGTGTCTGGGTAGGAGTGGCTTGCCAGCCATTTTACCAGGTGGGAGTTTAATGAACTGTTAAAGACCTCCAAGAACTTTTCCAACTTTGATGATCTATGTCCTTTGTTCTACGTTCTATTCTAGGTGATATTTTGACCAAGTGATGGTACCAAGACATAATATCTCAGGGACTCCATATGCACATATTTTTTTTCTTTTCTTACTTAAGGATCTAGCTGTTGTTTTGATTTATTTTGTCATACAGTTCTGCACCAGCCAATTGCAGCTGATGTTGCACCTGCATTGCATCTGATGTCAGCAGTCAGCCCAAGTGCCAAATTACATGGAACTGTTCTCCTGCCCCATTAACAGCCCTGAGCAATTCCTTTCATCCACTGAGGTCAATGATATCCTTCCAAAGGTCAATGATATCCTTCTAAAACTCTCCAAATTGTGGTCATTATTGCAGTATTTTACATTTGCCAATTCCATTTTCCGAAGAAGCGCTTCTCTTTGATGTGTGGCCAGGGTGCCTTTCATTGTGTTTTTCTATTCTTCCTACACTCTTTTTCTTCTTAACAGAATAACAGAGTTGAAAGGAGGTTTTCTACTCCACCCTACCACTCAGGAAGGGAAACCTTATCCCCTTCCTGTTCTGATTTCTGTTAGAACTTTAGCAATTACAAATAACTCTTACTAAATGCAGTATTTCAGAGAGGGTCCGCAACTTGGGTGTCCTCCTCGATCCACAGCTCACATTAGAGAAAAATCTTTCGGCTGTGGCGAGGGGGACGTTTGCCCAGGTTCGCCTGGTGCACCAGTTGCGGCCCTATTTGGACCGGGAGTCACTGCTCACAGTCACTCAAGCCCTCATCACCTCGAGGCTTGACTACTGTAATGCTCTCTACATGGGGCTGCCTTTGAAAGGTGTTCGGAAACTTCAGATCGTGCAGAATGCAGCTGTGAGAGCAATCATGGGCTTTCCCAAAAATGCCCATGTTACACCAACACTCCGCAGTCTGCATTGGTTGCCAATCAGTTTCCAGTCACAATTCAAAGTGTTGGTTATGACCTATAAAGCCCTCCATGGCACCGGACCAGATTATCTCAGGGACTGCCTTCTGTTGCACGAATCCCAGCGACCAGTTAGGTCCCACAGAGTGGGCCTTCTCCGAGTCCTGTCAACTAAACAATGTTGTTTGGCGGGGCCCAGGGGAAGAGCCTTCTCTGTGGCGACCCCGGTAGTCTGGAACCAACTCCCCCCCCGAGATTAGAATTGCCCCCACCCTCCTCGCCTTTCATAAGCTCCTTAAAACCCACCTCTGCCGTCAGGCATGGGGGAATTGAGATATTCCCTTCCTGCTAGGCTTATAAAATTTATGCATGCTATGTTTGTTTGTAGGTATGATTGGTTTTAAAATAAGGGGTTTTTAGTTGTTGTAGTATTGGATTTACATGCTGTTTTTATTATTGTTGTTAGCCGCCCCGAGTCTACGGAGAGGGGCGACATACAAATCCAATAAATAAATAAATAAATAAATAAATAAATAAACAAAGAATCTCCATTTTTATTTCTCTTCTCTTCCGGATTCAAATACAGTTCATTCTAGCACATTGCTCTCAGCCCGTTATCTTTCTCATTTGCATTCCTCGCATTCTTTCTAGCCTTCTCCAGTTAACAAGATTTGTGTACTCACAGCATGATTCTAAAACAGCAGAACTGACTGTAAATCAACACAGAATGCTTTTGCTTGCTTGGAAGCAGAACGGAAACCTTCCATCATTCACTCTGCAACATTGAAACTCCACTCCCCACTGACCCCCTGATGTACCAAATACATCACTACAGTATTTAACCCATTCCTCCCCTTAATATCTTCTTCCAAACACCTGTTCCTTACGTTTTTGGACCCTTCTGAATTTAGGATTTACCCAGCGAACGTCTGATTCTTCCTCGCTAGATTCTGGACTCATAGCCCCATCCTGTTGCTGGCCTCCCTCCTGTTCTACTACCTGTAACCCTGGGCCCACCACTAATTCATAAACACTATCTATATCAGAGTCCTCAATTTCTTCAACATCCTCCAACTGACCAGGAGTATGTACAACACTTCCGGACAAGTTGTTTTCCAATCTGTTCTTTAAAACCTCCAGTATTGGAGCACTCACAATTTCTGGAGACAAGTCCTTCCACTCATTAATAGTTTTCGCTATCAGAAAATTTGTAGATAGTCCTAGGTTGCTTCTCTCCTTTGATTAGTTTCCATCCATTGCTTGTTACCTTGCCTGCAAGCACTATGGAGAATAAACTGACCTTCTATTCTTTGTGGCAGCCCCTCAAATATTGGAACACTGTTATCATGTCAGTCATGGAAATAAATACCCATATTTTTTGGAGTATAAGACACATATTTTACTCCCCTAAAATTTGGGCGCATCTTATACTCTGAATGTAGCTTTTTTTGAAGCCTTTCCCCCCCCAGCCCTAACATGATGGGGGAATTGAGACATCTCCCCCAGGCTTATATAGTTTTGTGTATGGTATGCTTGTGTTGTATGTTTTTAAAATAATGGGTTTTTAGATATTTTCTTTTAAATTTGTTCATTGTACACTGTTTTATTGTTGTTGTGAGCCGCCCTGAGTCTGAGGAGCGAGGCGGCATACAAATCTAATAACTAACTAACTAACTAACTAACTAACTAACTAACTAACTAACTAACTAACTAACTAAATAAATAAATAAATAAATAAATAACTAAATAACTAAATAACTAAATAACTAAATAACTAAATAACTAAATAACTAAATAACTAAACTAAATAACTAAATAACTTTGGAGTCTTCGGAGAGGGGCGGCATACAACTAAATAACTAAATAACTAAATAACTAAATAACTAAATAACTAAATAACTAAATAACTAAATAACTAAATAACTAAATAACTAAATAACTAAATAACTAAATAACTAAATAACTAAATAACTAAATAACTAAATAACTAAATAACTAAATAACTAAATAACTAAATAACTAAATAAATAACTAAATAACTAAATAACTAAATAACTAAATAACTAAATAACTAAATAACTAAATAACTAAATAAATAGCTAAATAGCTAAATCACTAAATCACTAACTAAATAACCAAATAAACAAATAAACAAATAAACCAACCAACCAACCAACCAACCAATCTTATGATCTTCTCAGCTCTTCCCACCTTGCAGACTTCTTTTCATTGCTACTCACTACTAGACCCTACTGTCCATAGTTCCCTCTAAGCTGAGCAGTGAGCAATCGCTCACTTAAAAATCATCATCAACTCAGAATTTTCCAAACCTGCCCAGAAGCCGAGAGGGAAAGAGTGAGAGGGAAGGAGAGAGAGAGGAAGAGAGAGAAACAGATAGAAAAAAGAGAGGAAGAAAAAGAGAAAGAAAAAGAATGGGAGTAAGGAAGAGAGAAAGAAAATCAAAATCTAGTTTGAAACTAGCTCAACTATTTAAGTGGCATTTTGATATTGATAGAGTTGCCCTATTATGAGCTCACTGTTATAGACACACAGTACAGTATTTTATTTTGAAATTCTCTGAGGCAAAACAGGGTGGGTTTTTTATTTGTTTGTTTGTTTGTTCCTTCGTTCGTTCGTTCGTTCGTTCATTCGTTCATTCATTCATTCATTCATTGTTTCTGTGCCGCTCAGACACTATACTTTTCCGCCCACCCCCCAAAAAAATTAGAGGGAACACTGCTACTGTCATTGGCATATCTGCCACCTCTGATGGTCTTTCAGGTTCATTCAGGTCACCAGCTACTCTCCAAAACCACGGGCCCAGGATACCAAGATGAGCCCGGCTCATCCTTCTCAGGATCCATCATTACCAGAGTTGGTCGAGGACCACTCACAACAGTAAGCAGGTTTCCAAGTCAGTCGTCATTAGCTCAGACTCTGTTTGAACTGTTTCAATGTACATTGCATCAAGCTTGTTTTCAGCACAGTTCATTTGCCAACCTCATGTCCGCTGCACTCTTGCTGTTTTGAATTCTTTCTTTTAGGAGGGGGGGGGGGGATCCCATCTTGTTTTAACACCCAGAAATGATCTGGTATTACATCCCATCCCTTCTATGCTCCAGAATATTTATGAAGTTCAAAACCACAGGTCCCTATTGGGCTCCACTTTTATACTTTTCTACATTAGCAAGAAGGGAGAAAAAATACACGTGAAAACTTTAAACATCTACCTTTAATCCTCCGTAATGGATTGTGCCCGTGATATTTATACATGATATAAATATCAATAACCTACCTCGTGAAATGACACCAAAGTTTCTAATTAAGCTACTAATAAGCCGATTCAGCTGACAGAACATGATGAAGTGGCTTTGCATAATTGGATTTTTCTATTCTCCCAGCACCCTCCTTGGAGTTGCCTGTGCACTTCTGATTGGTGTTCTTCCAACACCATCCAATCTTCCCCACTTCTACTTTTATGGGTAGTACAAGAAGGATGTGCTGGAGGATACAATACAACACAAGAGTTTTGCCAGCATGGCTTTTGTGACTTCCAAGGTCCCTCCTCTCAGTAGGCAAGTCCAAATAGTTTGAGGATGCAGAGTTGATTAGGAGAAGGAGTGGCAGAACCTAGTGATGGAATCAAGAGCGGAATCAGCCTAGAGTTTTGACGTAGCCACAAATGGGATGAATTAAACCCCTCTTGAGTTCTGACGAATCATCTCTAATGCCAAGATAGTGCTAAACATTAGTTGAGTAGTTTTCTATGCATAAACACAATTAGTAATACATTAGTTTACCGTATTTTTTGGAGTATAAGACACACCTGAATATAAGCACGAATCCCAGCGACCAGTTAGGTCCCACAGAGTTGGCCTTCTCCGGGTTCCGTCGACTAAACAATGCCGTTTGGCGGGACCCAGGGGAAGAGCCTTCTCTGTGGCGGCCCCGACCCTCTGGAACTAACTCCCCCCAGAGATCAGAGTTGCCCCCACCCACCTTGCCTTTCGTAAGCTCCTTAAAACCCACCTCGGTCATCAGACATGGGGGAACTGAGATATTCTCCTCCCCCTAGGCTTACAAAAAAATTATGCATGGTATGTCTGTATGTATGATTGGTTTATGAAATTAGGGTTTTTAAATTAACTTAAATATTATATTTGTTTATATTGTCTTATTATTGTTGTTAGCCGCCCCGAGTCTACGGAGAGGGGCAGCATACAAATCAAATCAAATCAAATCAAATCCTAGCATCATAGGTTTCTTGTGTTCTAGGCCAGCCATAACCTTTTAGATATTTCTTGTATTACAATTCCCAGCATTTTTCCAAATTGTTCACTGTAGGTTGCCAAGGATTTGTAGTAGTTTGCGCTCCTCCCATCCTCTCTGGTAGACAAAGCTTTGGCATTCAGGTTATAAAGGACAATTTTCAGCCTCAGAAACAAAATACTATTTTTCTTTTTCTGTTTTCAGAGAAAAGTATTTTGTTCAAGAACACTCATTTCAGAATTTTTTTTTACAAAAAAATTAATAATAAAAGTTTTCCTGTCTTTTGTAAAAAAAATAATAATAATAAAAGTTTTCCTGTCTTCTTATGTACTTCCCTTCAATCCTCTGGGCATTATTGAAAGTTAAGATAAACAGCTTGGATTTGTATTTGGACAGTTTGATTAATCTTTGGGCTTGCACGTTTTTCAGATATCCAAGAAAGCACTAAAGATATCATGAATATAATTTACAACCTATGGGAAATCTTCTATTTCTTACACTGACAGAATAATGAAAGGCGAAATTCTATAAAGTGTTTGGGCTACTTTTTCCCCTCCCTAAATTAATAATGGCAGTATTAGGATACTAATCAAGTGCTAACCACAAGAAGAAAACTGTAACTACAAAATGGGCCAGTTTCAATTGTGAGCAATGATTACGTACAATATTTTGGAGATAGTCAGCTGGGATCTATCCACAAACTGTGGGTTTAAGTTTCACAGCAATGGTTGAACTTCTTGAGAAGATCTTGAGAAGCTTACCATTTTATCCTCATCTATCGAAAAGGAATAATTATTCTCTGAATAATTTTATGGAACAAAGTAATTCTGTCTTGCCATGGGCCAGTTTTTAGGTAGAACTTGATCCTCAGCACAACTCAATAAGATAAGCTTTGGAAAATAGAAACAAAGCAAGGTACTCCCAAACCCTGAATTTTAAAATTAGCATGATTGCTGTGGATCAGAGATGATGAATGATAATGAACTTAAGGCATCACAATGCTTAATACATCATTATGGACTTCGCTAACAGCCATGGGGATGATTAATTCCCACAAACTGCCTTGGCATGACCAAATAGAATGGAAACAAATCTTATCCATTTGCTCTCCTGGTGCAATACAAGGTGCTAGTTGTCAGCTAGTTGTCCTAAATGGCATGGGAACAATATATTTGCAGGACTGCCTCTACATGAGGGTAACTGACTATCCTACAAGGTCAGATAGGGGATATACACTCCAGATCCCTTCCCTTAAATATTTTCATCTGGTGGTACCTTGTAGATGCACAGCCAGGGAAGGAAGGAAGGAAGGAAGGAAGGAACTAAGGAAGGAAGGAAGGAAGAGCGACAAAGACGATTAGGGGACTGGAGGTTAAAACATATGAAGAACAGTTGCAGGAACTGCGCATGGCTAGTTTAATGGAAAGAAGGACCAGGGGAGACATGATAGCAGTGTTCCAATATCTCAGGGGTTGCACAGAGAAGAAGGAGTCAACCTGTTCTCCAAAGCACCTGAGAGTATAACAAGAAGCAATAGGTGGAACTAAACAAGGAGAGAAGCAGCTTAGAACAAAGGAGAAATTTCCTGACAGTCAGAACGGTTGATCAGTGGAACAGCTTGCCTCCAGAAGTTGTGAATGCCCCAACACTGGAAACTTTTAAGCAGATGTTGGATAACCATCTGTAGGGTTTCCTGCCTAGAGGACCTCCAAGGTCCCTTCCAACTATGTTGTTGTTTTTATAGGAAGGAAGGAAGGAAGGAAGGAAGGAAGGAAGGAAGGAAGGAAGGAAGGAAGGAAGGAAGGAAGGAAGGAAAATGCTGTGGGAAGCTACCCCCATCCCCAAGAAGAAAGAAATATTTTGAGGAATATTGAAAAAAATAGAATATTATACTTCTGTAAATGAAAAGTGGAGAAACATGTTTTTCCTAAAAGACAGAAACAGAATCAATCTCCCTGCCCCCAGTAGATATTTTTGTGCCTGTTGAGAAAGATTGGGCCAGTCTATGTGCAAAACAAAAGACCGTCAGCTCCAGGGTGAAGGGATTAAGACATGACCCGTAAAGGCATAATAGGATTAACCCACTAAAACACAGAGCTCACAATCTCCTAAGGACATTGCATCACTCTCAGAAACTTCAACCAAACTTCTCAGACAACCTATAGAGGCTATTATGACCCCTGCATAGCCCCAATGGGAGTCTGACAACAGCCAATAGAATACATGTTCTTGCACAAAACCCAAGGGAAGCTATAAAAACCTCTCACTCTCAACTCTGCCCAGAACCACCCAAGCGCTTGGTGGTTCTGCTTCATCATGGAACCCTTTTTCCAATCAGCCTCCATGTTTCCAGTGTCTTTCTCCCAGCTTGGAACTGAACTAGATGGATTTTCTTTCCATCAATGCAAAAATAAAAATAAAAAATAAGGTTCTAAAAATTTATTTCAGAAATATGCCCAAAAGATAAAAAGGAATGACACTGTGCATCAGCAGAGTTAGTGAAGGGCTGCAAAACGTTTTACTACAACACTGTGAGTGTGGCTTATTTTGTGGGTGTGGCTTGCTGGCCATGTGACCAGGTGGGAGTGGCTTGATTATCATGTGACCGGGGTGTCAGGCCAAAGTCTTAATGTGGAGTTAAAGAGTTCAGCCTGACACAACGCAAGGGGGGATGGGAGGGATAGTGAGTAGTCAGAGGGGAAAGTTACTAGACACAACCAAAGATTCCTTTCTCCAAGCCAAGGTCACCATTTGTTCTGCTTCAACTGAAGAGAAGAGGAAGTTGATAAGCCCTTGCACACAGACTGGCTCTCGTGATGAACTTGTGGGTGTGGGGGATGTAAGATGAATCTTAACCTAGGTGGGATTCTGGGAAGTACTCAGAATCGGAATGACAATGGTGTAGCTAACATGGTTCTGTTAATAAATCAGGCGCTGATTGAGAGAATTGGACTGGGACTTGGTTTATTTCTCAGATGCTATTTAGAACGCTGACACAGGGATGGCTTAAAGGTGGCCAACTTTTTTAAAAATATAGTTAATATAATTTTTTATAAAATATATTTATGTTAATATAGTTAGAACCGTTTTTAGGATATGCTACACTTTCATCCAATTTTTGTTTGTTTTAAATGTCTTTGTGCTGTTTTGTGTATTGTATCTTTTTATGTATATAAATAAAAGTTAAATTTTAAAAAAAAGGTGGCCAACTTGACGTCACTCACATCAAAGGTTTGGGTTGGGTTAGGGTGCCTGGCCTCTCCTCGCCTCAAAGAGATACAATTTCCCTATCTATTTACTATTACTGAACCTCCAGAATATACAGTTTAATTCTATGTATATATGCCATATATGTACATACATATTACACACAGGCACATAAAAATATACATTATGACCTATAAAGCCCTTCATGGCATCGGACCAGGATTTCTCCGGGACCGTCTTCTGCCGCACGAATGCCAGCGACCAGTTAGGTCCCACAGAGTTGGCCTTCTCCAGGTCCCGTCGACTAAACAATGCTGTTTGGCGGGACCCAGGAGAAGAGCCTTCTCTGTGGCGGCCCCGACCCTCTGGAATCAGCTCCCCCCAGATATCAGAGTTGCCCCCACCCTCCTTGCCTTTCGTAAGCTTCTTAAAACCCACCTCTGTCATCAGGCATGGGGGAACTGAGATATTCCCTTCCCCCTAGGCTTATAAAATTTATGCATGGTATGTATGATTGGTTCTTTAAATTGGGGTTTTTAAAATTACTTTTAATATTAGATTTGCTTATATTGTCTTTTTACTGTTGTTAGCCGCCCCGAGTCTGCGGAGAGGGGCGGCATACAATCTAATAAATAAATTTAAATTGTATGTGCGTATACACACACAGCTCTTCTAAAATTATACACATTCAACCTCTTTTGCTGCAATAGGAAAAACATACCCAGAGCCCAGAAGGGGGAAGAAAAAAAATCATTTTTTTTCTACTTGTTCTGCGTACCTGACTGTACCTGTAGGAGCCCATCACTGACCAGAGTGCTCATGCAGATGTTTAACATCAATTTTCCCTAAACTGGTAGATCCACCCTATGATGCAAAATTACATGTTTTTCTGAACTGGCAACTGATTTCATTCTTAAATCTTGGAATCTCTCTACATTCTTCCGCTCAGATCTCCAACCAGGCTGATGGACAGCCTTTTGGCTGTAATATCAAAGAAACAATCTGTTTCCCTGCATCCTTCTCTTTGTTCATTCAGAAGGGAAGAACAGGACGATGCTTTCTAGGCATTGTTCCTAAAATTCCTTAGCGCCAGTCAGTTGTAATTCAGGTAACATTGATTGGAATGAGGCTCTGGACCCACTAGTTGGCAAGGAAAGTGTATCCATGCTTAGCCACCTATCCAGGCAAAATCCGATCTGCTCACGAACAACAATAAAACTTCGCTGCTTGGATATCGGACCAGATGGCGTCTTAATAAGTTTGCAAATGGAAAAATGAAGAGATACTGAAAGAGGCAATGATTATTAAAATAATAATTATTGACTGCACAGAAATGGATATGCTTAGAAGAAAATTGAAAGGGAAAGAGGATTCTGATTATTACAAAATATGGAATAAATTTTATAATTAGTTCAAAGAAAGAAATGATAAAATGAATTATATATGGATACAGTTTGTAAGTTTAATAATAGAAGTAACTTTATTCACAGTATAAATAAAGAATGTGCAATCATAACGTTAACAAAGTAATATAAAATGTATATACTGTATTTTTCGGAGTATAAAACACAACTTTTTACTCCCTAAAAGAGCTGAAAATTCAGGTGCATCTTATACTCTGAATGTAGCCTCCCCCCAACCCTAACTAGATGCTAATGATCTTCCCAGCTCTTACCTTGCAGGCTCTTTCATTGTTACTCTCTGTGAAGAATGTTTTGCAAGCCCTAAGTCTGTGCAGGGTTTTTTTTCATTGCTTTACTTGCTCGGAATGTTTCTTTCCAGCCCTAACCAGGTGCTAACGATGTAACCAGGTGCTAACGATGTTCCCAGCTCTTACCTTGCAGGCTCTTTCATTGTTACTCTCTGTAAAGAATGTTTTCCAAGCCTTAAGTCTGTGCAGGGGTTTTTTTTTCATTGCTTTACTTGCTCGGAATGGTTCTTTCCAGCCCTAACCGGGTGTTAACGATGTAACCAGGTGCTAACAATGCTCTCAGCTCTTAGCAGCTTACAAGCTCTTTCATTCTTACTCTCTCCAAATTAATTTTCTTTAAAGCCCTAACCAAGTAGGGATAAGACCAGACTAAGGATGCTAGCCAGATGAATACCTGATAAGCAGATTTCCCCCTCTATTTTCCTCCCAAAAAACTAAGGTGCGTCTTATACTCCAAAAAATGTGGTACACCTGATGTTGGCTTCTTACAGAAATGGAGTTATAAATACCCCAAATGTGTGTTGTGTGTTTGTTTGTGCTATGTGTGTACAAATTCAAAAATAATAATAATGAAAAAGAAAAAAAATAAATTAGCAAATTGTTGCAAAGGTTGAACTTCCAAAATAAGGAAAAAGAGTTGAGCCCATCACTATGATGACCTTCTATCCAAGAAGGTCATCTACATTAAACATCTCAATAAATACACATACTTCTAAGAATTAGAATTCCCTTTATTATCTTTTAAGACGTTATGGCAGAGGAGTCAAACTTAATTTCACTGAGGGCTGCATCAGGATTGTGTTTGACCTCAGGGGGCGGGGATGGGTGTGGCCATAGTAGGCGTGGCCAGCTCAATGTCACTCATGTCAGGGGCACCTATGGTGTCCAAGTGGTCAGGCAGGACTTCCCTTAAACCCTCCCTCCCTCTCATTATAATCTCCTTCCTTCCTTCCTTCCTTCCTTCCTTCCTACCTACCTACCTACCTACCTACCTACCTACCTACCTTTCTTCCTTCTGTTGTGGTTGGCTCTGGCCTAGCTTCTGCCCCAGGGAATGTGGAGGTGGAGGCAGGGGAAATGTGTACATGTCCTAGGCCTGTTTTGTTGCCGCAGAGTCAGGGAGTGCAGTTTCCTCTGATGAAGAAGAAGGTGGGGGTGACTTGGAAGAGGGGGGCTTGGCACACAGCCCAGGAAGCCAATCACCATTATCTTTGGTCGATTCGGATGACGAAGTGTTAGACCCACGCAGGCGCAGACTTATGCATCGAAGAGACCAATTGAGGAAATATTACAGGAGATAAGAGAGGCCACCTGTGTTTGGGTGGGGCTCCAGTAATTAGAGCTGCTGCTATAAATAGAAGCGTGCTAGTTTGTCCATTGTGGAAGATTATCTGATTGCAGTTCTTCAGGATTGTGCCTCGCTGTGTCTGAACTTTGTTTGTGGATTTTTCATGCCTTTGACACCAAAGCAGAGTAAAGTGTGTGTGGGATTCACTTCATAGGAAGAAGGAGGGCTGTGACGTTTCTTCACAGCTACTAGTTAAGTACTTAAGGACTGATTAAGGGACTTGTACAGCCAATAAGGTTGTTTTGGGGAAGAGTGCTCTTTGCAATACAGAAAGGGTGCTTTGTTTCTTTTGAATTTTGTGATAAAGGACATTGTTTTGAATTGTCAAACATGTGTGTGTCTGAAATTTGTACCCGTGAATTTTCGGGAGGCTTCTACCAGAGAGCCCGGCAGAACACCTTCCTTCTTCCTTCCTTCCTTCCTTCCTTCCTTCCTTCCTTCCTTCCTTCCTTCCTTCCTTCCTTCCTTCCCTCCCTCCCTCCCTCCCTCCTTCCTTCCTTCCCTCTTCATTCTTTCTTTATTTTTCATTTCATTTCATCTCAATCTGACTATTGTATTGGCAGTTCTGTGTTAGTAAATACTTCAAAAGAAAAGGATTTAGGCGTAGTGATTTCTGACAGTCTCAAAATGGGTGAACAGTGCAGTCAGGCAGTAGGGAAAGCAAGTAGGATGCTTGGCTGCATAGCTAGAGGTATAACAAGCAGGAAGAGGGAGATTATGATCCCGCTATATAGAATGCTGGTGAGACCACATTTGGAATACTGTGTTCAGTTCTGGAGACCTCACCTACAAAAAGATATTGACAAAATTGAACGGGTCCAAAGACGGGCTACAAGAATGGTGGAAGGTCTTAAGTATAAAGCGTATCAGGAAAGACTTAATGAACTCAATCTGTATAGTCTGGAGGACAGAAGGAAAAGGGGGGACATGATCGAAACATTTAAATATATTAAAGGGTTAAATAAGGTCCAGGAGGGAAGTGTTTTTAATAGGAAAGTGAACACAAGAACAAGGGGGCACAATCTGAAGTTAGTTGGGGGAAAGATCAATAGCAACATGAGAAAATATTATTTTTCTGAAAGAGTAGTAGATCCTTGGAACAAACTTCCAGCAGACGTGGTTGGTAAATCCACAGTAACTGAATTTAAACATGCCTGGGATAAACATATATCCATCCTAAGATAAAACACAGAAAATAGTATAAGGGCAGACTAGATGGACCATGAGGTCTTTTTCTGCCGTCAGACTTCTATGTTTCTATGTTTCTATGTTTCTTGTTTTCATCCCATCTTTCCTTTTCCTTTTTCTTTGTCTTTCCCTTTCTCCTTTCTAATCTCTTCTTGCATGCTCAAATCCAAAAGGGGAAACATTTCTCCTTTAGTTTTATTTTTAGGGTTTTTTTACAGCCCTCCGCCAGTGAAAATGGAGGCTGGGGGTGCGTGCAGCCCCTCTATGGAGTAGGGTTTTGAAACCCTGAGATTCTTTTGACTTTTATAAAGGGTGCCTAAATTAAAGCATGAGCTTAAAGTAACCAAGATACCTAGAAAACAGACAGATAGTTGCAGCTCAGTAGAAGAATGCTGAATAAATCATGGGTGTTTTGACTTTATATGTTGCTAGTGACTCCTTCTCCCTCTACCCTTCAATCTAACCGTTATCTTAATTAACATATTTGATGTATCCAAATTATCTTTCCAAATTATCTACAATGAGCAGATTTTTCTGTATTAAAATCAAGATTTTCTGGAAGTTAAGCAGTGCAAATCCATTACTTTAGCCCAGAACAAAAATCTACCAGCCATTTTTCTTGGTCTAATTCCATACTTTTACCCCAATAAAATACAGGGAGAATTTCATTGCTAGGCTCAGAGGGAAAATGCAGGGGGGAGAAAAGGATAAAAATAATGTTCTTTGTAACTCATAGCGCCAGGATTCCCTGAGGAGCATAACAGATTAATATCACAATAAACAGACAAATATTTCTTTAAAATATCTACCAGGAAAGATGAAGTATCCCGACTAAACCCGGTGAGAGTAGATACTATGCTGAGCTCCAAATAATATACCTGTGACAAATCAAGTGCTTTGGAGACACCCAAGCAAAATCTTTTTATAGCTAAAAAAATATGTGCAAGTTTTCTTTGTGCATGAAGAAAATATCCAGGGCTTTCACACACACAAATACACACAAACACACACAAACCTTCTTCCCTTCCTTCCTTCCATTCTTCCTTCTTTTTCTACTAAAGCGTCATGATGAATAGACTTACTGCTAGGAAAATACTTGACAATTACCAATCAAAGTTTAAATCAAAAGCAGCTTGCTTCCGAGTGGGGAGAAAAAAACCCCAAAACCCTGCTCAATTTGTTCCATAAAACTTTATGTACACAACAGCAATGGCCATGAACTTAATGGCCATAATACCGTGTCTACTGAGTAATTTTTATTACAATTTATAGCAAGATTACACATACTGTACTCCAGTTTTCAGGCCTTTATGGAGATTTAACAGGACATCGCAGCTTAACAATATGCTCTGGTGCAGCCTCCAAAAAGCAGGTTCAGCCCTTCAGGCTTATATTTTGTCATTTTCCATCTTAGTTTTCTGAGGTTCTCAAGATCACCAATATCCTTCTCACCATCATGCTGTCTTTGCAGCATCTCTGCACCAAGATGTAGAGTGTTGGTGGATGTCCTGGGTTCCTCTCAGCCATAAAGACCCATAGGCAGTGTTGGGCTGCCAAAAATTTTACTGCCACACTGTAGGTGTGGCTTAATGCTCATGTGACCGGTAGGAGTGGCTTGCTGACCATGTGACCAGGTGGGAGTGGCTGGACAATCATGTGACTGGGGGTGGCTTAAGTCAGTTTTTCCCAACCTTGGCAGCTTGAAGATATTTGGACTTCAACTCCCAGAATTCCCCAGCCAGCGAATGCTGTCTGGGGAATTCTGGGAGTTGAAGTCCAGATATCTTCAAGTTACCAAGGTTGGGAAACAATGGCTTAAGTGACCAAGATAAGTATGCAAATAGGTGCTTGGACTCTTTTTCAGTTGATTAAGTCACAGTGTTTGAATAGCCACAAAAAGGACAAGCATTATTTGCTGAAGAGCACAGTAACATTTTAAGGTTTTGTACTGAACCCACAAGGTTCAGTATGATAACAGATTAAGCAAGTAGCTCAATTTTCTTTCATTACTATAAAAGTTCAGTTCTAGATAATGATTAAAATGATTAAAGCATTTATGGGCATAAACAGACTATTTTATTTATTTTTATTTATTTATTATTAGAGTTGAAAGGGACCTTAGAGGTCATTAAGTTCAACCCCCTGCCTGAGCAGGAAATCCTACATCACCCCAGCCAAATGGCAGTCCAATCTCCTCTTGAAAGTGTCCAAAGTTGGGGAGTCCACAACCTCCGCTGGCAGGCCGTTCCACTGGTTGATTGCTCTCACTTTCAGGAAATTCTTTCTTATCTCCAGGTTGAATCTTTCCTTGGTCAGTTTCCAACCGTTGTTCCTCGTCCAGCCCTCTGGTGCCCTGGAAAACAGTGTGTCCCCCTCCTCTCCGTGGCAACCCCTTAAGTACCTGTATACAGCTATCATGTCCCCCCTAGCCCTTCTTTTTACTAGACTATCCATGCCCAGTTCCAGCAACCTTTCCTCGTATGATGATGATGATGATGATTATTATTATTATTATATATGATATATTTAATTATTTCCTCTTTTAAAAGTAATTAAGGATCATACTAAGGTACTAGAGAAGGAAGGACAATAAACAAAACCTAAGTATTCCATAAATAGTGCATAAACTTACTACGCCACTGCCCCTTCCCCATGAGGGCAAGCCCATCACTGCCCATAGGGGAAAAAAAGATAACCTACATATACCATAATTCAAACGCCCATCCATGGAGATCATTTTTATTCCACAAAGATCCGAATACTTTTTTCCCCATATTGAGTGGAATACTGCTGAATTCACACTTATTTACAGGAAGCCGAATTCTTGAGAGTGTCAAAGACCTAAATCACATCAAGTATCTAATTTATAACCGATTCACCCTGGAACATAAAGCAAAGCCAGAGGGAAGAAAAGCAATTACAGCTTTGAGCAGCACTCGATGTAAAGGCTCAATGTGAAGCTTTTCAGCCCAAGGCTTCCCTCAAAACTAACTAACAAAACCTGGCCGATTTTTCTGCAGATATTTGCTCAGCTGAGGTCACTCCCAGTTCTCAACTCAGGCTTTTGTGTGTATCTCCACTAAAAGTGAGAGATTACTAAACATTCTGTGACATCACACCATCTGGGGCAATAGGGAATCAATGCACCCGAACATTTTACGGAAATAAGTCTTTAGCCCAAATATATGATCAGCCTCAAAAGAGTTCCAAATGTATCAAGGGCCTAAATTTCCATTTTTCGAATTTCATAGGATCATAGAATCATAGAGTTGGAAGGGACTTCCAGGGTCATTGGATGTAACCCCCTGCTCAATGCAGGATTCCCTAAACCATCCCAGAAAGATGACTGTCCAGTTTCTGTTTGAAGACAATTTGATGACAATTCCTTCCATCTACCGGGTAATTTTTAAAAGATAAGCCAAATGCAAAGTGACATTGTGACACAAAATCCAAGCTTCTATTCTCGCATCCAACACATTTTGCATTGGGCCTCACTATTCCTCCAATACAGGGGAAGTGTGATGGCTAAGTGGTGAAGACCCTGGGCTTATCAGTGAAAAGCTGGCAGCCCAGGTATGAGACTCAAGTGCCATATGATGGGTGTCCTGACCTCTCCCAGCTTCTGTCAACATAGCAGTTGGAAAGCATGTAAATGTGAGTAGATAAATAGGTACTTTGGAGGGAAGGAGACATTGCTCCATGCGACATCCCATGCTCCACACTGTGGTACACTGGCTACATGACTCTCGAAATGTCTCCAGACAGTACTGGCTCAGTGGCCTAGAACAGTGGTTCTCCAACCTGGGGGTCAGGACCTCTTTGGGGGGTCGAACGACTGTTTCACCTAAGACCATGGCAAAAGACAAATTTTCCATGGTGTTACTGCAACGCTCTCTACATGGGGCTACCTTTGAAAAGTGTTCGGAAACTTCAGATCGTGCAGAACGCCGCCGCGAGAGCCATCGTGGGGCTTCCCAGATTTATCCACGTTTCTACAACACTCCGTGGCCTGCATTGGCTGCCGATCAGTTTCTGGTCACAATTCAAAGTGTTGGTTATGACCTTTAAAGCCCTACATGGCATTGGACCAGAATACCTCCGGAACCGCCTTCTACTGCACGAATCCCAGCGACCAGGTCCCACAGAGTTGGCCTTCTCCGGGTCCCGTCAACTAAACAATGTCGTTTGGCAGGCCCCAAGGGAAGAGCCTTCTCTGTGGCAGCCCCGGCCCTCTGGAATCAACTCCCCCCGGAGATTAGAACTGCCCCCACCCTCCTTGTCTTTCGTAAACTACTGAAGACCCACCTATACTGCCACCATGGGGGAGTTGAGACACCTTTCCCCCAGGCTCTTTATATTTTATGTTTGGTATGTATGTGTTGTTTGGTTTTTAATTATGATAGGGTTTTATATGCTTGTTTTTAATATTAGATTTGTTTCGCTATAATATTGTTTTTTATTGTTGTGAGCTGCCCCAGTCTTCGGAGAGGGGCGACATACAAATCTAATAAATTATTATTATTATTATTATTATTATTATTATTATTATTATTATTAACTAAAGCTTCTATTCTGGTGCCTTGGAACATATGTTTACAATCCAACCAATCAGGCGTTTACAGTGGGGGTGCCCCTCTGACCTTCCTGCCAATCAGCTTAAAGCTCTGTTGGGAGAATTGGCACTAGACTTATGGTTGAGGGTCAACACAACACGAGGAACTGTATTAAAGGATCGTGGCATTAGAAAGGTCGAGAACTGGCCTAGAAACAGAGAGGAACACTCTCTATGACTAGCAGAGTAAAGTTTGCAGGGATTCCTTTTACTCCCCCAAAGGAGAGTTTACGCAGAACTCCCATGCTCCTGAAACTACTTCTAATCGCAATTTGTTTCTTCTAAAGGCTACATTGTGACCCAGACATGCACGTACATTTTTCCAAAATAATTCTCACCACAAACCTGTAAGATAAATCAATTCTATTAGCCCCAATGTAGAGGGCTAGGCGCATAAGCCAGGAATTTATCTAAGGCGTCAAGGGAATTCACAGCAAATGGCTGTGCATGAATTTTAAAAATTCCACTTGGAAATTGAGTTATAAATACTCTGGAATATCATCTGCGTGGCTCATTAGCAAGTCTCTCCAATAACTGGCTCAAAGAGCAGTTAATACACATTCATCATGTGGTTGGTGAACAAAAATTGAGACTCAAGAACAAAATTGAATTAAAAGATGGAGGAAAGTGATCACCAAGCAACGAATAACAACATGTGAAATTGATTGTCAATCAGTGTTGCTTCCTAAGTGGACAGTTTGATTTCACAGAAGTTTGATTTACTTGGAGTTCTATTGTTTTGTTTAAGTATTCCCATTATTTTTTTTTGGAGCAATATAGTTGAAAGATCGACCTTCCTTATACAACTTAGAGGACCTTGACTAGTTTAAAAGTTGGAATACCTAATAGAAAATTAATATACTCAAGTGGAGGCTCTTAGTGGATAACCACACACTACCGTATGTGAATGTGGAGAGACACAGAGCCTGGTCCATCTGCTGGTATGTCAGCTACTTCCAGAAACATGTACTGATGTTGACTTATTTCTGGCCAGCAACAAAGCCAAGAAGGTGGCTTCATTCTGACAGTTTAAAGATTGATCTAGACCAGTGGTTCCTAACCTTTTTTTTTGCCCATGCCCCACCTAAGCATCTCTAAAATCCTGATGTCCACCCCCATACCCCCGGGACATGTAATAATAATAATAATAATAATAATAATAATAATAATAATAATAATAATAGTAGTAGTTGTTATAATAATAATAATTATTATTATTATTATTATTATTATTATTATTATTGTTATTGCTGTTGATGATGATGTTGTTGTTATTACTACTACTACTACTACTACTACTACTACTACTACTACTACTACTGTGGGACTTCCGACTTCCAACTGACCGAATTCTGAAGCATAACACACCAGACATTGTGATCGTGGAGAACAAGAAAGTATGGATCATCGACATCGCAATCCCAGGAGACAGCAGAATTGAGGACAAGCAGCTAGAGAAATTAGTGAAATACGAAGATCTAAAAATTGAGCGGCAACGACTCTGGCAAAAGCCCGTGAAAGTGGTCCCAGTGGTACTTGGCACGCTGGGCGCAGTACCAAAGGATCTCAGTGGACATTTGAAAACCATTGGAATTGACAAAATCTCCATCTGTCAATTGCAAAAGGCTGCTTTACTGGGATCGGCAAACATAATTTGCCGCTACATCACGCAGTCCTAGGTGCTTGGGAAGTGCCCGACTGGTGATGAAATACGAAATCCAGCATAGTGATCTTGTTTGCTGTGTTTTACTGACATAATAATAATAATAATAATAATAATAATAATAATAATAATAATAATAATAATTTATTGTATTTGTATGCCGCCCCTCTCCGTAGACTCGGGGTGGCTAACAATAATGATAAAAACAGCATGTGATAATCCAATAATAAAACAACTAAAAACCCTTATTATAAGACCAAACATACACACAGACATACCATGCAAAACTTGTAATGGCCTAGGGGGAAGGAATATCTCAACTCCCCCATGCCTGGCGGTATAAATGAGTCTTGAGTAGTTTACGAAAGACAGAGCAATGCAAAAAGTAACTCCTACTTATGTGGAGAAAGCCTAAAAGGCCATTAACGTGGTTTAAACAAGGTTCCAATTGCTCCTATTAAAAATCAAATAGGCCCCATGTTGGGAACTAGGGAGCTAGACCCAGAAGAAGACAACTCTTTGGTTGGTTTTCAAATGCTGAGTGACTTGGACTGATTCGGGAAACATTCTTCCATTGTGCTGCTCTCTAGAAGTCTATTTTGCAAGAATCCTTCTTACCTTTGTCATGACTTCTCCCGTCCTCTAGTAGTGGTACTACGATAGTGTTGTTGACATTCCCTGGTGACCTCACCGCAGTGTAGACCACCGGTACCGACTGCACCACCACAGGAATGCGGTGGACGTGACTCATTTTGTTGGTCTGTAGGTTCATAGGGCTCGAAGGTGGAACCGGGTGGATTATGTGCAAAAATTGTTGCCCTCCAACACCAGAGGCCGATGCCACAAGTGGACCTGGAGTTAATACTGATGGGGCCGATGTTGCCGATGCCACCGAGGTTATTACTGTTGGAGACGAAGCTGGCCGGCTAGAAGACGTTGAAGTCGAAGAGGGGGACAACGCAGAGGCTGTGATTGATACTGGTGAGGACGAGGTGGCAAGAGGGGAGGATCGGGCTTTGTTGATGGACAAGTCCACCGGCTCCGTCTGCGTCTGGAAATGGTCCGTGCACAAGGCGTCTTCTTCTGGCTCTGCCTTCATGGTGTTCAGCAAGAGGGGCACGGCTTCCATATCTGGGTAGTTATGAACGTTGGGAGACTACGGAGAGAAAAGAAAGGAAATAGGTCAAACGAGTGATGGGCTGCCAATTTTTTTACTGCCACACTGTGGGCGTGGCTTATTTTGTGGGTGTGGCTTGATTGTCATGTGACTGGGTAGGAGTGGCTTGCCAGCCATGTGACCAGGTGGGAGTGGCTTGAAAATTATGTGACCAGGGGGTGGCTTAAAGGTCATGTGACTGGGTGGGAGTGGCTTACTGACCAAGATAAGTTTCCAAATAGATGCTTGAACTCATTTTCAGTTGATTAAATCACATTATTTGAATAGCCACAAAAAAGACAAATGATAGACATTTGAGGAGTACAGTAGTATTTTAAGGTTTTGTACTGAACCCACAAAGTTCAGTATGATAACAGATTAGGCAAGTACCTCAATTTTCTTTAATTGCTATCAAAGTTCAGTTCTAGATAATGGTTACAATTATTAAAGCATTTATAGGTGAAAACATACTATTTAATTATTTCCCATTTTAAAAATAATTAAGAATCATACTAGGGTACTAGAGAAGGAAGGACAATAAAAAACTACGAAGTATTCAATAAATAGTGCATAAATTTACTACCCCCACTGCGTTTCCCACCTGCTGGGGGCAGCAGCCCATTACTAGATCAGACCCTCTGAACAACTTTCAGAGATATCAGCACATTTGTTCACACAACCGCATCTTATGTGGTTTGCCAAAGGTGTGAGCCATTATTGTTCAACTTTGCTTCTTCTCAGTTTCAATAGAAGCTCAGTACACAACCAACCAGAAATCTTAAGCCATTACTATAAGTCAAGGATGGCGAACCTTTTAGAAACAGAATGCCCAAACTGCACACATGCCCAAATTTAACAGTGTGTATGCACATGTGAAAGCATGAACAAAATGGAAACCAAAACATCTGTTGGTAAGTGTTCTGCCTGACTTCTAGCCACACAAGAGCAAAGTAATATATCAAACTCACAACCTGGGAGCAATAAAACAAAAAGGTTTCCTTTATATAGAGAGGGCTGTATGCCTCCGGGAATGCACGAGCAATGCTGAGTTATTAGTCCAGAAGGTCAGAGTTACTCACTCAAGTCCACACAATACTTTCAGGCTTGTGCCAGAGCAATGCTGAGTTATTAGTCCAGAAGGTCAGAGTTACTCACTCAAGTCCACACAGTACTTCCTGCATGAATGTCAGAAAGTTAAGAGAAATCCAAAACCCAAAACGAAACCATGATGCATCAATGTCTCTTCTTCAACGCTCAAATGATAATCTCCCATACAGCTCACTCCAACCCTCCCTTTTTTATCAAGATTACAGCAGCGTCATTAAATCTTATCAGCTGTGCCTTATCATTTGTTTCTGTGCTTGTGCAGCTGCTCTTTCCTTCCCAACATTCTCCGGATCCAAGGATTCAGAATAGGGTTACTAATTAAATCTTCCCCTTCTGATTCCAAGGAACCTCTGGCTGCAGGGCTGGCTGAATCCATTCCCCTCTCAGTCTCTGCTGTCCCTTCCTGCTCCCTGTCTCTCCCTGTCTCTGCTTCTGATTCTCCATCTGACTCATGCTGCAGCCAGACCAGTCTTCTCTAAACAGACCCCCACCTCTTCATCAAAATCAGCAGCCACAGGAGCTGGCCTGAAGCCAACCACAACAGCAAGACAGTTAAGTAAATATTGCCCCATTTTGTGACCTGTCTTGCCACAATTGTGAAGTGAGTCACTGCAGCTGACAAGTGAGTAACATCATTATTACCATATTTTTCAGAGTATAAGATTCGCCTTAGTTTTTGGGGAGGAAAATAGGAGGGAGGAAATCTTCCTACCAGGTATTCATCTGGGTAGTGTCCTTAGTCTGGCCAGATTTGGCATATGATTTTATCAAGGCTTAAAAAACTCTTATTTGGAGCAAGTAGCAATGAAACAAAGCCTGCAAAGAGATAGGGCTGGAAAAAAAACCTTTGGAGGGAGTAGCAATGAAAAAGCCTGCAAGCCAGTAAGAGTCGAGATGATCGTTAGCATTTCAGCAAAGCTGAAAATTTTTTGGGGGGAGGGAGTAGGAATGAAAACAAGCCTGCAAGCCGGTAAGAACCAGGAAGATCATTAGGGATGGGAGAAAAAGCTTCAAAAAAGCTACATTCAGAGTATAAGACACAGACAAATTTTCAGCCTCTTTTAGGAGGGGAAAAGGTGCGTCATATACGCCGAAAAATAAGGTAAGTGAATCTGCCTTCCCCATTGACTTTGCTTATCAGAAGGTCACCTAAGGAGATCAAATGACCCAGGGAGACTGCAACTGTCATAAATACATGCCAGTTTATCTATCTATCTATCTATCTATCTATCTATCTATCTATCTATCTATCTATCTATCTATCTATCTATCTATTTATTGGATTTGTATGCCGCCCCTCTCCATAGACTCGGGGCAGCTAACAACAGTAATAAAAACAATATGTAGCAATCCAATAATAAAACAACTAAAAAACCCTTATTATAAAAACCAGACATACATACTGACATACCATGCATTAACTGTAGAAGCCCAGGGGGAAAGAATATCTCAGTTCCCCCATGCCTGATGGCAGAGGTGGGTTTTAAGGAGCTTACAAAAGGTGAGGAGGGTGAGGGCAATTCTGATCTCTGGGGGGAGTTGGTTCTAGAGGACCGGGGCCGCCACAGAGAAGGTTCTTCCCCTGGGTCCCGCCAAATGACATTGTTTAGTTGACGGGACCCGGAGAAGGCAAACTCTGTGAGACCTAATCGGTCGCTGGGATTCATGCGGCAGAAGGCGGTCCCGGAGATAATCTGGTCCAGTGCCATGAAGGGCTTTATAGGTCATAACCAACACTTTGAATTGTGACCGGAAACTGATCAGCAACCAATGCAGACTGCAGAGTGTTGGTGTGACATGGGCATTTTTGGGAAAGCCCATGATTGCTCTCGCAGCTGCATTCTGCACGATCTGAAGTTTCCGAACACTTTTCTAAGGTAGCCCCATGTAGAGAGCATTACAGTAGTCGAAACTCGAGGTGATGAGGGCATGAGTGACTGTGAGCAGTAAGTCCTGGTCCAGATAGGGCCGCAACTGGTGCACCAGGCGAACCTGGCCAAACGCCCCCTCACCACAGCTGAAAAATGTTTCTCTAATGTGAGCTGTGGATCGAGGAGGACGGCCAAGTTGCGGACCCTCTCTGAGGGGGTTAGTAATTCCCCCCCCAGGGTTATGGACGGACAGAAGGAATTGTCCTTGGGAGGCAAAACCCACAGCCACTCCATCTTATCAGGGTTGAATTTGAGTCAATTGACACCCATCCAGACCCCAACAGCCTCCAGGCACCGGCACATCACTTCCACTGTTGCCAAGCATCTCAAGTTTGATCATGTGACCCCAGGGATGTTACAACGGTTGTAAGTGTGAAAAACAGTCAGAACTCCCTTTTCCCCCCATTGGTCTTGTAATTTAGAATGATCACTAAAGGAACTGCTGTGAGTCCAGGAGTACCTGCAGTTTATTGTTCAATAAACGTCTTTGTACAGAGAAGTCTCAATTGGTCTGAAATTATTGCAGTTGTAGGAACTATTTTTAAAGTCGTGTAATACTTGTTATTCCCCTGTAGGTTTACAAGCCAGGCCTTGTTATCCAGATCATTAAAATTCTCTGCAGTTCCATTGAACATTAAGAGTCATATTACTTTTATCCCGATCTGATGGGCATATTGATGTGGGATCGCTTTGTTTTATTCAAGGTGGGGTCAATTGCTTTTTTAAAAAAAATAGAATGTATTAATTTCCAGTCTCTTTTGCAAAAACAATAATACAATAAATACAATAAGTGATTCTGCATTGTTACATCATTGCATCTTTTTTTTCTTTGAGTTATCTCACATCTTATATATTTGGACATATTGTACTGATATTACAGTATTGCAATAGCTAAAATACTTATACTTTTTATATACTGTACATATTTACATGTTATGCTTCTATTTTAACTCTTTATTTTCACTTTTGTTTTTCTAGGCTCGATCCAATGGTACCATTTATTCCATATTTCAAAATACTCTGAGTCTTTCTGGCCGTGCAAGTCAATTGTTAGCCTGTCCATCTCACAGCGCATTCATAAATTTTGCTAATTATTGTGCTTTCTGGGGGGGTTCCTGAATCTTTCCAAAATTGGGCAAAAGAGATCCTAGCCGCTGTGGTGATATGAAGTATGAGATATTTAATGCTCATAGTATAGTTATTCTTGAATATTACTAAGAGGAGAAGTTCCGATGTGAATTCTATTTGCAGGTGGGTATTCCTGTATCCATTTGTGTATCCTAGTCCAAAATCTTTTTGTGTCAGGGTGGGGTTGATTTCTTATTCAATATTACAGCCATCAACCTAAGGCAGTGCTTTTAAATAGTGGGGTAGGCCCCCATGGAGGGGGGCATGGAGAGATGTGGGGGGGGCGCATGAACCCAGGTAACATGGGGGGGGGGGGTTGCTGTAGGGAGTAGGATGTGTGTTCTACCTGACACTTGTACAGGTATCTCCATCTTGTTCCTTGGTGTCTTGCCAGTACAATCAAACTTCTCAAACTCATGAGACTTTTTCTTTTAGAAATGAAGATGCATGCACAGCTCCAGCTGATTGGTGGCAGTCACTTCCTGGATTACTGATCTCGGCTTGGCTCTCCTTTTTTTCCTTGCTGCTGTATCTTTGCTCCTTGCTTTTTTCCTCTTTCCTCCTTCTTGGCCCAGCTTGCCTCCAGCGTCACGTGGCCACCTCCTGCCTGAGGTGCAAGCAGAAGGCGTGGGTGAAAGTGGCGCTGGCAGCATTTATGCTTCTAGCAGCACCCATTCGCCTAGCTACTCAGCCTGAGCCGAGAGGGGGGGCACCCAGGAAGGAGAGCACGGGAAATGCGAAGCAAATTGTCACCCCAGTGAACGACACTGGTAAGGTTGTAAGTCAAGGACTTAACAGTTCACTTGAAATATGATGATCATTCAAGCTACTCCCACCTGATCACATGGCTGGCAAGCCACTCCTACCCAGTCACACCCACAAAATAAGCCACACCCACAGTGTGGCAGTAAAAATGTTGGCTGCCCATTACTGGATGTAGGTACTGGTACAAATGTCAGGTAGGATACGCGTCTCATAGTGGGGTGCAATTTGGGGGTGGCAGGTCAGGTGGGCTGGGCTGCGATGGCGGAGAGTTGGGTGTGTGTGCACAAAATGTTTACTTCTTCCTGGCGGGGCGTAACAGAAAATAATTAAGAAGCACTGACCTAAGGCAAATGCTTTGCGAGTTAGAAAGAAAGGAGTTTGGGACCAAGTTTTCCTGGGAGAAAAATTCAACGAAGGCGGCAATCACATACCATGTAAATCGTCCGGTCTTGCCCTCTGCACAACCCCAAGCTCGCCTCAAAATTTTCAGTAAAAAATGACAGACAAGAGATGGAAAGAGATGGGGGCGAGCCCTTCAGCTTTCATGTTCAGAATGTAACAAATTTAATTGCCTAAGCCCAAAGGTGCTTTTCTAAATGTGAACTAAACTTTCTTGTTATTTTTTCATCCCTTGGAAATCCTTCGCTTCTCATCCAGGAAGCTTCTTCAATTCTGTAGAAGTTTCTTGGATGAGAAGCAAAACGTTTTCAAAGAAAAGTCCCCACCCCAAAACCAAGTCCAGTTGCCTTTTGAAAAAGCAATAGCAATAGCATTTAGACTTATATACCTCTTCATAATGCTTTTACAGCCTCTCTAGGCAGTTTACAGAATCAGCATATTGCTGGATGCTCATTTTACCCACCTCGGAAGGATGGAAGGCTGAGACAACCTTGAGCTGGTGGTGAGATTTGAACTGCTGAACTACAGCTAGCAGTTAGCTGAAGTAGCCTGCAGTGCTGCGCTCTAACCACTGCACCACCCCGACTCCTTTGGGACAATCATGGCCTGGATGACTGAGAATCTCCATAACATAGTCATTGCCTAAGATGCAATGAAGGGAGTTTGGACCATGGCTTTGGAAGAGAGCTGAAGGTAGTACAATAAAGAAATCCACATCTGTGGATTGTATTTTTTATGGAAGGTGCATTTGCGCATATGTACAGAATCAAATAATTTATGATGTCACACTTTCTGGTTCAGAATACAGTGATACCTCGTCTTACAAACGCCTCGTCATACAAACATTTCAAGATACAAACCCAGGGGTTAAGGTTGTTTTGCCTCTTCTTACAAACTATTTTTACCTTACAAACCCACCACCGCCGCTGGGATGCCCCGCCTCCGGACTTCCGTTGCCAGTGAAGCACCCGTTTTTACGCTGCTGGGATTCTTCTGAGACTCCCCTCCATGGGAAACCCCACCTTCAGACTTCCATTGCCAGTGAAGCACTCATTTTTGCGATGCTGGGATTCCCCTTCAGCATCGCAAAAACACAGTAGTCCGGAGGTGGGGTTTCCCATGGAGGGGAGCCTCAGGGGAATCCCAGCAGCGCAAAAACGAGCACTTCGGTTGGCAAAAGGGGTAAATTTTGGGCTTGGACGCATTAATCACTTTTCCATTGATTCCTATGGGAAACATTGTTTCATCTTACAAACGTTTCACCTTAAGAACCTCTTCCTGGAACCAATTAACTTTGTAAGACAAGGTATCACTGTACTTGGCAAAATATGGTTCAAGGGACGACTGGAAATCAGAGTTTGTAAAAACATGGGGGGAAATGGAGGAAAACTATATCCCACATTCCACATTCAGGACCTTCCTTCAACCTCAGCTTCCCAGATACCCACCAAAACATCTGGAAACCAAATCCAGTCAACAAATTCCAGATATGTTTCATCTTAGTTCCTCAAGGTAAAGCAGGATAAAGCAAAGAAAGAGTGCAGAGAAGAGCAACAAAGATAATTAAGGGACTGGAGGTTAATTCAATTCAATTTCAATTCAATTTCTTAGATTTGTATGCCGCCCACAACAGTAATAAAACAATATTATAGTGAAACAAATCTAATATTAAAAAGAAGCATATAAAACCCTATCATATTAAAAAGCAAACAGCACATACATACCAAACATAAATATAAAAATATAAAAAAGCCTGGGGGAAAAGGTGTCTCAACTCCTCCATGCCTGGCGGTATAGATGGGTCTTGAGTAATTTACGGAAGACAAGAAGGGTGGGGGCAGTTCTAATCTCCGGGGGGAGTTGATTCCAGATGGCCGGGGCCGCCACAGAGAAGGCTCTTCCCCTGGGGCCCACCAAACAACATTGTTTAGTCGATGGGACCCAGAGAAGGCTAACTCTGTGGGACCTTATCGGTCGCTGGGATTTGTTAAAACATATGAAGAACAGTTGTAGGAACTGGGTATGTCTAGTTTGATGAAAAGAAGGACCAGGGGAGACATGATAGCAGCGTTACAATATCTCATGGGCTGCCACAAAGAAGAGGGAGTCAAACTATTCTCCAAAGTACTTGAGGGTAGAACAAGAAGCAATCTGGGGTGGCACAGCAGGTAGAGTGCTGTACTGCAGGCCACTGAAGCTGACTGTAGATTTGTAGGTCAGCGGTTCAAATCTCATCACCGGCTCAAGGTCGACTCAGCCTTCCATCCTTCCAAGGTGGGTAAAATGAGGACCCGGATTGTGGGGGCAACCAATCAATCAGGAGAGAAGCAACTTAGAACTAAGGAGAAATTTCCTGACAGTTGGAACAATAAATCAATGGAACAACTTGCCTGCAGAAGTAGTAAATTCTCCAACACTGGAAGTTTTTAAGATGTTGGATAACCATTTGTCTGAAGTGGTATAGGGTTTCCTGCCTAATCTGGGGGTTTGGACTAGAAGACCTCCAAGGTCCCATCC
>NC_091953.1:125534430-125601930 GCF_031021105.1 Erythrolamprus reginae | reverse complement strand
AATTAGAACAATGCATTTTATTTATTTTATTTTATTTTATTTTATTTTATTTTATTTTATTTTATTTTATTTTATTTTATTTTATTTTATTTTATTTTATTTTATTTTATTTTATTTTATTTTATTTTATTTTATTTTATTTTATTTTATTTTATTTATTTTATTTTATTTTATTTTATTTTATTTTATTTTATTTTATTTTATTTTATTTTATTTTTTTATTTATTCATTAGATTTCTACGCTGCCCTTCTCGAGGTGACTCAGGGTGGCTTACAACATTAAATATAACAATATATAAGAAATCTAAATAACTATATAAAACTATGAAAATTTACTTTAAAAAAAACATTTTAAAAGACTCCATATACACTCACATACATTCATCCAGTCCAATCATATCTTGTATCTGCTGGAGATAGTCTCTTTTTATTAAAATGTTTTTATTGAAATTCTTTAAGAAACGTAAACAAACAATACAAGACTGTTGTGGTTAGCTCTGGTCCAGCTCCTGCCCCAAGGAATGTGGAGGTGGATGCAGGGGAAACATTAACATGTCATAGGCCTGTTTTATTGCCGACAGAGTCAGGTAGTGAAGTTTCCTCAGAAGAAGAAGAAGAAGGTGGGGGTGACAGGGAAGAGGAGAGTTTGGCAGACAGCCCAGGAGGAGATCAATCATCCTTATCATCCCTGGATTCTGAACAAGAACTTATGACACATCCACACATGCGTAGAGTGATGCATAGGAGAGAACAACTGAAGGATTATTACAGGAGATAAGTGAGGCCACCTGTGGTTGGGTGGGGCTGCTGTAATTAGTGCTACAGATAAAAGAGCAGCCTGCTGGTTTAGCCTCATGGCAGTTTAACTGATTCATTGTTTCGTCAAGATCGTGGTTTTTGTGCTGTTCAAGATTGTGTGTGGACTCTCTGGACTTTAGAATTGGACTCAATTTCCCTGTTGTTGGGTGAGCAATTGGATTGCATTTAACCTGTGCCTTGTGTGTACCAGAAAATCCCGTTGACATTTAAAAAGGGAGCTGTTTCTGTTTTTCTGTTTATAAAAACTTTTGGGTTTTCCTTTTATTGTGTGGTGTGTGTCTTCCTGGACTAATTACCCTGTAATTACGGGTGGTTGGCAGAACAATGACAAACCACAGAACAGCATCATTTTTTTAAAAAAATGAACACAGTTACAAACAAAAATAGATCTGGGGGCAGAGCTATATTCAGAGAACAAGATGTACCAAATTATCAGCCTCTTTTAGGGAGGAAAAAGCTGAGTCTTATCCTCTGAAAAATACGGTATTTGTCAATCACGTTTGCATCTGTTTTCGCCAGATGATGATGATGTGACTTATTTTATTCATCAGAATGCTTTAGAACATGTAACTCCGTGACTCTTTAGAAGATCTCATCTACATCAACCAGATTGTCAAGATATTGAATGAATAAAATTGAAAAGTCTACCACCAAAAGCTTGAGGAGGAAGACAGCATGACTCAGAATTCACTCTTGGCAGGGGAAAAAAGAAATTCGTACAAGCTATAAAATCCCTTTTTATCGCAGAAATGTAAAATTACTCCAAGTTTGACATAAGTTTGAGTAGCACCTGAAACGAATGGGCTTTGTCAAGAATTGTGCCAAGAGAATGGTTTTTGTGCCATGAGTGTCAGAGGATATAACTTTAAAGAAAAGAAGAACCCCTATAACTAAGGTTAAGCTTTATTATGCTGGTTATGAGCCAGCCTTAAATAGTCAAAAAGATAGTATCTGTTGTGATTCAGCCTGAGGCTGCTCAGGGACCAGCTGTGTCTCTGCTGGCTCCATGCCCGGAGGAGGATGACAGCGCAGAGGAGAGGGCTGAACAGTCGGAAGGGTGAGAGGAGAGTCAGGAATGGGATGAAGGAGAACAGCATGAGAGCCCCAGGGGGGGCTCTCCCCAGCCAGTAGCTTGGAGTCATTAGGTGATGACGCACAAGCTGTCATTGACATGAGACAGAGACGTTCACAGCAACAAAAGGAGCAGTTAAAGAAATATTTTCACCAGTGAAGTAGAAACAGCTGGGTTTGGGTGTGGTCCTCATCAGCAGGGTTTAAAAGGCAGGCAACGCCTTGAAGCCATGTGGAGTGTTATCAATTTGGAGTGGCGTTATCCTGTCTTGTTTCTCGGCATCTCTGTTCCTGGCTTGTGGCCCAGCAGTTTGGAAGACCCGTGGGAGGTGTAGGTCTGCTATTTACAGCCTTGGCTTGGCAGCAAGAATTCTGTATTGCTGCATGGACTTTTGCCTGTGTGGATATATCTGAAGATACAGCATTTTCCTGTTTGTAAGGACATTTTCTGTTACCTGTGTTTTTCTTGAATTTTATAAAATTGCCTTTGTCTTTTACCAGTGTGTCTGGCTTCTCTTTTTGGGTTGGTATTGGCTTCTGGAGTGATCCAGACAGAACAGTATCCTCCAGTAAAAATGCTTTTACATTGGAAGCTGTAAAGTTTATTATTACATCAATATTCTCTTACAGCCTTCCCAGTCTTCTTTTTCGAAATTCAAACCCATTTGGTTATTTTATATTTTGCTTTATTGTATGCATTTTATTTTAGTGTACGCACATGAAACAAAAATGAATTTATTAAAGTTGCTTTTTTTCTGTGATAACAGGCGGCAGTTGGGTAATCAGAGAAGTAGATTCTGAAGTCCAGGGCTTGCAATAAAGCTTGACACTGCTCCATAATTCTTATTTATGAACTGCCAGGAAATTATCTTCTTGGAGAGTGGATCGTTATGTATCATCTCTCCTGTCATCCTGCTGCCCTACCCTTTCCATCCACGCTTTATCAAATATTGTATATCTATGAGACATCAATCAGCGATGACTGAGGACACGAGATACATCCGGAATTAATACTTCTACTTATACAAGGAGGGAAAAGGTCTACAGACAGTTTAAAAAGTGGGATTTTTTTTACACTTGTATTTTGACGGTATTTAATAGGTAGGTAACCAAATGGCCAACAGATCACACTGGCACACAAGGCATTTATAAGCTAAGGAGAATAGGACAAGACAATCCTGTTGATGATGTTAACTAGTTTGGTAACAAGACTAAATTCAGTAACTAAATAGAAACAAGCTTGGAGAGAAAGCCACTGCCAAAAAAAGTATTTGATTATTCCATTCTGTTCTGTTCTATTCCATGTTCTATTCCATGTTCTATTCCATGTTCTATTCCATGTTCTATTCCATGTTCTATTCCATATTCTATTCTATTCTATTCCATCCCTTCCCTTCCCATCCCATCCCATATTCTATTCTATTCTATTCCATTCCATCCTTTCCCATCCTATCCCATATTCTATTCTATTCCATTCCATTCCATTTTCTATTCTGTTCTATTCCGTTCTATTCCATGTTCTATTCCATATTCTATTCTATTCTATTCTATTCTATTCTATTCTATTCTATTCCATCCCTTCCCTTCCCATCCCATCCCATCCCATATTCTATTCTATTCTATTCTATTCCATTCTATTCTATTCTACTCCATGTTCTATTCCATGTTCTATTCCATGTTCTATTCCATGTTCTATTCCATGGTCTATTCCATGTTCTATTCCATATTCTATTCTATTCTATTCCATCCTTTCCCATCCTATCCCATATTCTATTCTATTCCATTCCATTCCATTTTCTATTCTATTCTGTTCTATCCTATCCTGTCCTATTTCATTTTCTGTTCCATTATAGAATAGAATAGAATAGAATGGAATGGAATGGAATGGAATGGAACGGAACGGAACGGAACGGAACATAATAGAATGGTGAGCCTTATCTAACAAAAAGAAATTCAATGTAGAGAAAAGTAAAGTCCTACACTTAGGCTAAAAAAAAAATCAAAAGTATACTGGGTGAACTGGGTGAAACCAGGCTTAACATCAGTGACTGTGAGAGGGATCTTGGAGTCCTAGTGGACAACCAGCTAAACATGAGCCAATAGTGTGCAGTAGCAGCAAAAAAAAAAGCCAATGCAATCCTAAATTACATTAATAGAGGGATACAATCTAGGACTAGAGAGGCACTAAGACCACTCTATAAAGCCTTAGTTAGACCACACCTAGAGTCCTGTATCCAGTTTTGGTCACCACACTATAAAAAAAGATGTTGAGACTGTAGAAAAAGAGCAGAGGAGAGCAACCAGGATGATTAGGGAACTGGATACTAAAACATATGAAGAATGGTTGCAGGAACTGGGCATGGTTAGTCTAGTGAAGAGAAGGACCAGGGAACAGATAATAGCAGTGTTCCAATATTTGTGGGGCTACCACAAAGAGGAGGGGGTCAAGCTATTTTCCAGAGCTCCTGAAGGCCAGACAAGGAGTAATGGATGGAAACGGATCAAGGAGAGATTCAACCTAGAAATAAGAAGGAACTTTCTGACAGTGAGAACGATCGATCAATGGAACAGCTTGCCTTTGGAAGTTGTGGAGCTTCATCACTTGAGACTTTCAAGAGTAGAATGGACTGCCATTTGTCAGAAATGGTGTAGGGCCTCCTGCTTGAGTGGGGGGGTTGGGCTATGTTGTGGTTGGCTCTGGCCCAGCTCCTGCCCCAGGGAATGTGGAGGTGGATGTAGGGGAAACTTCAACATGTCACAGGCCTGTGTTATTGCCGACAGAGTCAGTTCAGAGTTTAGTTTCCTCGGACGAAGAAGAAGGTGGGAGTGACTTGGCAGAGGGGGGCTTGGCACACAGCCCAGGCAGTCAATCTCCATTATCTTCCATTGATTCGTTTTGGATCCACGCAAGCGCAGAATTATGTGTAGAAGAGACCAAGTAAGGACATATTACAGGAGATAAGAGCAGCCACTTGTGTTTGGGTGGGGCTCCAGTAATTAGGGTTGCTGCTATAAATAGCAGCATGTGGGTTTGGCCATTGTGGAAGAGTATCTGATCGCAGTTCGTCAGGAATCCTTAGTTGCTGGTTGCTGGACTTTGCTTGTTGATTTTTCACGCCTTTGAAAACAAAGCAGAGCAGTGTGTGTGTGTGTGTGTGTGTGTGTGTGTCTCACTTTGTTGGAAGAAGAAGGGGTGTGAAGTTTCTTCACAGCTGCTAGCTAAGTACTTAATGACTGCTTAAGTTTAATTGTACAGACTACCCGGTTGTTTTGGGACGAGTTCCCTTTGCAATACAAAAAGAGTGCTTAGTTTATTTTGAATTTTGGGATAAAGAACATTGTTTTGAATTTTCAAACGTGTGTGTGTCTGAAATTTGTACCCTTGAATTTTCGGGAGGCTCCTACCAGAAAGCCCAGCAGAACAGACTAGATGACCTACAAGGTCCCAACTCTGTTAATCTGTCAAAGCAAACAAAAATATTGCCCTTTGAGCAGCCAAATGTGTGAGGATACAACCTCATAAAGATTTTTGCAGAATAATTTCCTTGTTTTTCACGTTGATGGGCTTTCTTTAAATCCTTTCTTTAAATGATTATTTTTCCTAAAGCATCTTCAACCAAAGGTGGTTCCTTCCTACTTTATTTTTCCCTGTTGTGGAAGACTCCAGCCCTGACAGACAGAGGGAGGTGTGTTGATTATGCACAGCATGTGATAAAATCAATATACGGGTAATCTTCATTTCAGGGTGAGACTTACCGCAAGGTAGTTACCATAATCATACAACAACCATCTCCAGGGAAAGTAGAGAGTTTGATTTTTGGGAGGCTGGGGTGACTTTTTGAGAGTGCTCCTGTTTGAGTTCAAGCACTTGGAAAATAACCCATTTATCTTATTTAGCCAGATTGCTCCCACAAATGTCATATAAAAACGTAATAGGAAAAGCCAGATGTTACATTCCAGAAAAGGACAGTGAAACCTGTTCACATTAAAAACAGTAGGGAATAATGTTGGCACCATTCTGTATTTATATAACGGGATATGATGGTGTTCGTCCATCGTGTTCAAAGAGGACCTTGACATCTTGGAGGGGATGTCAAGACTGGCACGTGAATTGGATCAAAGTGAGGGAGAGATGTACATAGTCATCCTCGCTTCCCAGATTCCATCTTGCTCCAAGAGCAGTACAATAGTGTATAAGTGTATAAAATCATGCATGGAATAGAAAAGGTGAATAGAGAAAAATTATTTTTATTTTTATTTTTATTTTTATTTTTTATTTTTTGTTTTTATTTTTTGTTAATTAATTAATTAATTAATTAATTAATTAATTAATTAATTAATTAATTAGATTTGTATGCCTCTCCTCTCTGAAGACACTTGGTGACTTGGCAACTTCTCCTTGTAGGGATTTCTGTGGTTTTTGATGATGATAATGATGAAGACGAGTAGGAAGAAGGGCAAGGAGGAGGAGGAGGAGGAAAGAAAGCAGGGAGGGAAGGAAGGAAGGAGGAAAGGAAGGAAGGAATAGAAGAAAGGGAATAGAAAGAAAGGGAGGGAGGGAGGAAGAAGAGAAAGGTGAGAAAGGAAGGAAGGATGGATGGAAGGAATAGAATGAAAAGGAGGGAGGGAGAAGAGAAAGGTGAGAAAGAAAGGAAGGATGGAAGGAAGGAAGAGAGAGAGAGAGAGAAAGAAAGAAAGAAAGAAAGAAAGAAAGAAAGAAAGACCCAGATAAATATCAACAGCAAGATATAGACAAAACTTACATAATATGGATGGATGAACATGAGTCCATTTATTGATTTGTTTTTTTTCATGTGCACAGCAGTTAAACCATCCACAAATGAAGACAACCAGCTATTGAATGAAAATGATGACATGAGATGAAACAGGTATGAATGGATTTTAAATCAAACCAAAAAACCCCCAACGCTATAGAAGTGTTTGATTCTTGAAAAATCAAACTACAGTAGTCCCTCACCTATCACTGGTGTTACGTTCCAGACCCAGCCGCGATAGGTGAAATCCACGATGGGGAATTTATCGACTGATAGTACTTATTTAAGTATTTATATTGTAATTGTTTGGTAAGTTTTCATTGTTTTAAGTGTTTATAAACCCTTCCCACACAGTATTTATTTTAGATACAGTATTTAAATACAGTATTTACAATTTTAGATATATATTTTTTGAAAAACCTGCCGAACGAGTTCGGCGGGCTGTTTAAATCTGCCGATCGACTTCCTCAGAAACCCGCGAACCAGCGAAGATCCGTGAATGATTTTTCTCATTAATATTTCTTGAAAACCCGCGATGAAGTGAAGCCGCAGTAGGTGAAGCCCGGTATAGCGAGGGACTAGTGTATCACTAAAGTCATGGCATCACTGCTATTCTTCCATGTAATTATTTTTGTTGCAATATATGAGCATCAGTACTCAAGTATGCCTTGCATTTGCGCATCCATATATAATGCATCTGAAGTTTCGAGTTCATCTCCTTCAATTGCTCCACCTTCTGCAATGAAACTGTATGTTATTTCGGGAAATGGAAGTGTCAGAAATAATGGTAATAACGCACCTTTTGGGGCAGCCCCAAAACCGCTGAAGTACCACTTGAATACCATCGGCATTGATAAAATCACCATCAGTCAATTGCAAAAGGCAGCTTTGTTTGGCAAAGTTTACATCCTGTGACAATACTTTTAACACTACCATACCAACACTACCAAACCACAACATCTGCCTATCTCAGGTTCTCAGGAAGGACTCAAGAGGTAAATAAAAATGCCAGTTCCAGTCTTATCTAGCTGACTGTGCGATCGACCATAATAGACATCTGTTCAATGAATATTAATTTCAGATATTTGCCCTGAAAGGTGCTTGAAACAGTGCAAGATCATACTATATATGATAAAAACCTTTAACCATAGATTAACTACAATTGACCTCTCCCCCTTTCTAAGAGGCCTGTAAGGAGCGTGCATAAGTCCACTATTGTGCTTACCGTATCTGTCCTAATATTCTATTGTTTATTATTTATTATTATTTTTTATTTGTTTTGTCAAGTACGTTTTGGTGGTATACAAAGATATAATAATATTCATATGCATGATACTAGTAAAAAAGAAACATTAGGACAGGGGACGGAAGGCACATTGGTGCACTTATGCACGCCCCTTACTGACCTCTTAGGAATCGGGAGAGGTCAACAGTGTATAGTCTAAGGGTAAAGTTTTGGGGGTTAGGTGATGATACTACAGAGTCTGGTACTGAGTTCCATGCATCAACTACTCAGTTACTAAAGTCGTATTTCCTGCAGTTGAGTTTAGAGAGGTTTACTTTAAGTTTGTATCTGTTGTGTGCTAGTGTGTTGTTGTGGTTGAAGCTGAAATAGTCATTGACAGGAAGGATAATAATAATAATAATAATAATAATAATAATAATAATAATAATTTATTAGACTTGTATGCCGCCCCTCTCCGAAGACTCGGAGTGGCTCACAACAAAATACAAAGCAAAAATCTAATATTAAAAACAATTGGAAAAACCCATTCTAAAAACAGTCATCCCATCCAATTAAACCATACATAAAATGAAACAGCAAAGGGTCAGTTATGTCCCCCAAGCCTGGTGGCATAGGTGGGTTTTCAGTAATTTGCGAAAGGCAAGTCCTGATCTCCAGGGGGAGTTGATTCCAGAGGGCCGGGGCTGCCACAGAGAAGGCTCTTCTCCTGGGGCCCGCCCGATGACATTGTTTTGTCAACAGGACCCAGAGAAGACCTGATCAGTCGCTGGGATTCGTGCGGCAGAAGATGGTCCTGAAGATATTCTGGTCCGATGCCATGTAGGGCTTTATAAGTCATAACCAACACTTTGAATTGTGACCGGAAACTGATCGACAGCCAGTGCAGGTCGCAGAGTGTTGATGAGACATGGGCATATCTAGGAAAGCCCATGATAGCTCTCGCGGCCGCATTCTGGATGTTGTAGCAGATAATTTTATGGGCTATGCTTAGATCGTGTTTAAGGCAATGTAGTTCTAAACTTTCTAAACCTAGGATTGTAAGTCTAGCTGCGTAGGGTATTCTATTGCAAGTGGAAGAGTGGAGGGCTCTTCTGGTAAAGTATCTCTGGTAAAGTATCGTTACTTTTCTAATGTTTTATTTATACAAATTACCATTCCATAATTGTTTGACAAATATAAATAAATACAATAAAATAAATAAATATACTTTTCAAGATGTGAAATAGTTTTGGGACAGCCTCAGTTTTTTAATTTTTTAATTTATTTATTTTGTCCAATACACAATGAGGGTTTTAGTGGGCATATATCTATATACACATAGTAAAATACATGATGAAGGTTATAGAGGAGATACTCATAGTAAAATATATCTAAGAAATAATAGAAAAGAAGATATAGTAATAGAACATATCAATGAAAGAACAGAAGAAGAGACATAGGAATAGAAGAAAGGTATAGGAGATATAGGAGAGCAATAGGACAGGGGATGGAAGGCACTTGTACTCGCCCCTTACTGACCTCTTAGGAATCTGGATAGGTCAACCGTAGATAATCTAAGGGTAAAGTGTTGGGGGTTTGGGGATAACACTATGGAGTCCAGTAATGAGTTCCACGCTTCGACAACTCGGTTACTGAAGTCATATTTTTTACAGTCAAGTTTGGAGCGGTTAATATTAAGTTTAAATCTGTTGTGTGCTCTTGTGTTGTTATGGTTGAAGCTGAAGTAGTCGCCGACAGGCAGGACGTTGCAGCATATGATCTTGTGGGAAATACTTAGATCTTGTTTAAGGTGTCTTAGTTCTAAACTTTCTAGGCCCAGGATTGAAAGTCTAGTCTCGTAGGGCATTCTGTTTCGAGTGGAGGAGTGAAGGGCTCTTCTGGTGAAGTATCTTTGGACATTTTCAAGGGTGTTAATGTCTGAGATGCGATATGGGTTCCAAACAGATGAGCTGTATTCGAGGATGGGTCTGGCAAAAGTGAAAAGTGAACCTGATCTGTTATTTGTGAAATCCTCGAAGAAGACACAAAGAGTGTCTTCGGAGACACAAAGCAATCTCGTGATTTTCCTCAAAAGGCTTCCCACAGCCCACACATTAGCAACTCATTCAATTACATCTTCCTACCGAGCTGCTAGCTGTGATTAACATCCTGACGGGGATCAATGCACACCCTTGAATGTCAGGGTCTTGTGCAACGGTGCGTGAGAACTTGGGCCAAGATGATTTAGACTTTGAGACCTTCCTTTTGTTCCAAGAAATCATCTTGTTAACGATACCCAATTATTTTATCGTGACACGCTTATGATGGGCTCAAGGTGAACTCACAGGGTGCAATGGTGCAGGCTCGTGAATCAAAGGATGGAAAATGTCTTCTTAATCATAACAAATACAAAGAACGGAAAGACTTTATTCTGAGCCACCCAGGAACCAAATTTGCATGAAAGCGGGAGCATTTCTACATCAGATCTTTCACTGGCCTGGCAATTAACCTCACTCCTGCCAGCATTGAAATGGCTGGGTCATATAAAAATCACTTCCAGCTTGATCAGTAACAAAAGTGCAAAAAAATAAAAACCTCCAAAAAGTTTAAAACATAACCCTCCCCTTTGGCTTCCAAAGATTCTTGAATAACAACCTGGTCTTCACCTCGCAGGGAAATAAAATTAATTGCTTTGTGTGTGTGTGATTTCTACAGCTGGCTCAGAAATAAACTGCCTTGCTTTCTATAATGCTTTTATTTCCCAACCCGTCCAAGGAGTTTGGAAACAGGCCATGTAGATTAGATTAGATTAGATTTATTGGATTTATAGGCCGCCCCTGTCGGCAAACTCAGGGCGGCTCACAACAATGGTAAAAACAATACATAATAACAAATCCAATACCCACCAATCAAATTACAATTTTAAGCTAAAAAATTCATAAAAAACAACCCCAGAATATTAAAAAAACAAGCACACAATCAATCTAACACCAAAACAACATAGGCAAGGGGGAGATGTTTCAGTCCCCCCATGCCTGACGGCAGAGGTGGGTTTTAAGGAGTTTGCGAAAGGCAAGGAGGGTGGGAGCAATCCTGATCTCAGGGGGGAGCTGGTTCCAGAGGGTCGGAGCCGCCACAGAGAAGGCTCTTCCCCTGGGTCCCGCCACACGACATTGTTTAGTCGACGGGACCCCGAGAAGGCCAAGTCTGTGGGACCAAACCGGTCACTGGTATTCGTGCGGCAGAAGGCGGTCCCAAAGGTATTCTGGTCCGGTGCCATGAAGGGCTTTATAGGTCATAACCAACACTTTGAATTGTGACCGGAAACTGATCGGCAACCAGTGCAGACTGCGGAGTGTTGGAGTAATATGGGCATACTTAGAGAAGCCCATAATTGCTCTTGCAGCTGCATTCTGCACGATCTGAAGTTTCCGAACACTTTTCAAAGGTAGCCCCATGCAGAGAGCGTTACAGTAGTCGAGCCTCAAGGTGATGAGGGCATGAGTGACTGTGAGCAATGACTCCCGGTCCAAATAGGGCCGCAACTGGCGCACCAGGTGAATCTGGGCAAACGCCCCCCTCGCCACAGCTGAAAGATGTTTCTCTAATGTGAGCTGTGGATTGAGGAGGACGCCCAAGTTGCGGACCCTCTCTGAGGAGGTCAATAATCCAGTAACCAACTTCATTCCTGCCAATACTGAGTTTTCGGGAGACACCTGCTCTCAGCTACAGCAACACCTAACACACTGGTTAGGTTCTGCAGAGTTGGCCTTCTCCGGGTCCCATTAGCCAGGCAATGCCCTCTGGCAGGGCTTTCTCTGTGGTGGCCCTGGCCCTCTGGAATCAACTCCCCATGGAGATTTGTACCACCCGCACCCTTCCAGTCTTCCGTAAGGCCCTGAAAACCCTTTTTCTGTTGACAGGCTTGGAGGCCACTGAAATCTTAACATCTTCCCCAGCCTATGAGTGAAGAATGCAATGAATGTGGATGGTTGGTTTATTAATGTACATAGGGGTTTTGGAATGTAGCTTAAGTTAGATTTTTATGTGTTTTAGTATTGAGATTTTTAGAATATTTCTTTTAAAATGAGCTCACCAACTTTGATGTATTTGCGTTGCCCGTAAATTTAGTGTTCTTTAATCTGATCATCTTGTAATAGACAGATTCTAGGGGGGGAAATGTCATTTATCTTGTTTCATTTGGAAAAGAACGAGTCACACCAGGGGAGGAGGAAAAAGGGGAGATTCAATTACTTTGCTGCAATTTTTCTTTTAAGATTCCACATTAAAATGTGGTGATGAATGGCAATAAACGTGGACTTCATCCAGGGAATTTGGAAACACTATTCCACATTGGAAATGATGAAATATTAATATAGTGTTAGCTTTGGCTCGTTCGACTCCATTGGATGCTGGTTACTTTTTTCACTTATTGGCCAGAATTTTCCAAGGCCACCTTCCCCTAAAGCACAATTGTGAAACCAGGAAGGGACACAAACCCCTATGAACCCAGTATGTTCTCAGACCTCTTTCTGGTTACCTCTGACTCCTGCTCCCATTCAACGTTTTCAAAAAAGACCCTTTTAATAAAAAGAAGGGAGGAAACAGGCAGGGATGCTGAGCTAGATCTTTTTTTCCTCTCTCTTTTTTTCCTATATTTTATAATTTTTTAAAATATGTTTTTATTAAATTTTTATTACAACAAAAAAAAAATTACTTAAAGAAAAAGTGCCCAACACTAATAAACCCCACCCCCATTTAGGGGGTTAAATTATTTGCAATAAGTTTCAATTTCTTCCTTAGCTTACATTTCTTTACCTACAAAAAGTGATTGGAATTTATTTTTCACATTGTCGTCATAAATTCTACTTAAGATATAATTTTTCACCTTATTCCATCGTGCCATCAGCTTCTCCAATTTATTTTCATCAAAGTTATTTAATCTTATTTCCATCATTTCGAAGTGGATGTGGTCCACCATGTACCAGTACCAATTCTGGATTGTCCATTTATTGCTATCTTTCCATCCTAGTGCCACTACTGCTTGAGCGCTTTCCAAAGCTGCTGTTTTGATTTATTTAAATTCTCGTAATTCCCCATATTTAACTAGTGTTGCTAACTCTTTCCTGATTATCCAATTAATGTTTAGCATATTGTTAATGTCATTCTGTAATTCCTTCCAAAACTTTTGAACTTCAACGCATTCCCAGAGCATATGCATAAAAACTCCTCTTATTTGACAACCATGCCAGCAATTTCCTTTTCCTTTCCTCTGGAAGTGTGCTAGTTTTACTGGCGTGAAGTAGGTCTTACAAAAGAGATGCCAGGCATATTTGGACCAAGAAATCAGATGTGCGACAATCCAATTTTACCCTACGGTGTCCACGTTGTTGTAGAGCTAGAAGCTCTAATCTAAAATCTAACAAGTAAGGCAACACACTGTCCCTAGCAACCTGATCCTAACTTTAACCTAACGCTAACATTCCCTACCAACAGTAATGGGCAGCCAAAATTTTTACTGCCATACCGTGGGTGTGGCTAATTTTGTGGGTGTGGCTTAATGGTCATGTGACCAGGTGGGAGTGGCTTGAACGATCATCATTGTTCAAGTGAACTGTTAAGTCCTCGACTTACAACCTTACCAGTGTCGCTCGCTGGGGTGACAATTTGCTTCGCGTTCCTGCGCTCAACTTCCTGGGTCACCCTCCCCACCACAGACTGGGTAGTTAGGAAAATGGATGCTTCCGGAAGCATAAATGCTGCCAGCACCGCTTCCACACACACCTTCTGCTTGCACTTCAGACAGGAAGTATCTGCATGAGGCTGGAGGGGAGCCGGGCAGGAGAGAAGGAAGTTCGTCTGAGGCCAGGAAGGAGGAAAGAGGAAAAAAGCCAGGAGTGCAGACACAGCAGCAGGGAGAAAAAGAAGAGCCGAGCCGAGACCAGTAATCCAGGAAGTGACAGTCGCCGATCAGCTGGAGCTGTACATGCATCTTCATTTCCTCCGGTGGAACTGCCTCCCACCCATGGCCTGCTAAAAGAAGGAGTGTTTCAATTACCGAGAGTTTGGTATTTATTTTCTAAAGTGTGAAACCCGTGAAGCTACAAACTTAGCTGCAATTCACCGGGAATTACTTTGAGGTTTTTCACAGGGGGAAAAAACAACCCTATGTAGTATTATTTGTTATTATTTGTTTATTTTATTATCTTTTATTCACTATCTGTGACTTTTATTTAAAAACAGAGATGATAGGAGCAGCCGAAGGATTTTATATCTCAAAAAGAGCAGCCATGGCTTCCGTATTCTGATTGCGCTGGAGGCTTATTGGAACGATTGCATAAATAAATAAAAACCTAACTCTGCTCTCAGGTGATGCTTTTATTGCGCCGACATCTCCACTCTAGCCTGGGATTTTATGAATGTCAAGATAGCTCTGCCGATGTTGCAAATGAAGACAATTTCCTTCTTGGCCTTAAGATGCCTCTGGCTTCAGTGGTAGCACTTTTCTTCATCTCCTGCTCTCGACTTGCTTACTTGGAAGGGTTCCAAAGAATGTGAGAAGTTATGCAGCCCTTTCCCGAATTTATCTATCTATCTATCTATCTATCTATCTATCTATCTATCTATCTATCTATCTATCTATCTATCAGATTTGTATGCCGCCCTTCTCCGCAGACTCGAGGCGGCTCACAGCAATAATAATACAATATAAACAAATCTAATATTTAAGTTAATTTAAAACCCCAATTTAAAAACCAATCATACATACTAGCATACCATACATACACTTTATAAGCCTAGGGGGAGGGAAAGTATCAATTCCCCCATGCCTGGTGACAGAGGTGGGTTTTAAGGAGCTTGCGAAAGGCTAGGAGGGTGGGGGCAACTCTGATATCTGGGGGGAGTTGGTTCCAAAGGGTCAGGGCCGCCACAGAGAAGGCTCTTCCCCTGGGTCCCGCCAAACGACATTATTTAGTTGACGGGACCCGGAGAAGGCCAACTCTGTGGGACCTAACTGGTCGCTGGGATTTGTGCGGCAGAAGGCAGTCCCGGAGATATTCTGGTCCGGTGCCATGAAGGGCTTTATAGGTCACAACCAACACTTTGAATTGTGACTGGAAACTGATCGGCAACCAATGCAGACTGTAGAGTGTTGGTGTGACATGGGAGTATTTAGGAAAGCCCATGATAGCTCTCGTAGCTGCATTCTGCACGATCTGAAGTTTCCGAACACTTTTCAAAGGTAGCCCCATGTAGAGAGCATTACAGTAGTCGAGCCTCGAGGTGATGAGGACATGAGTGACTGTGAGCAGTGAGTCCCGGTCCAGATAGGGCCGCAACTGGTGCACCAGGCGAACCTGGGCAAACGCCCCCCTCGCCACAGCTGAAAGATGTTTCTCTAATGTGAGCTGTGGATCAAGTATTTATTTTGTCCAATACATAATGAAAGTTATAGAGGATATACTCGTAAAATATATCAGAAAAAGAATAGAAGAGATATAGGAATAAAATACAGTGGTACCTCTAACTAAGAACATCTCTACTTAAGAACTTTTCTAAATAAGAACCAGGTGTCCCAGGTTTTTTCGCCTCTTCTTAAGAACCATTTTCTACTTAAGAACCCGAGCCTGGAAAAATTTCCCTGGAAATTTGAGAGCGGCACAAAGGCCCGGCCAGTTTCCTGCCATTCCCCCTTTAATCCCGGCCAGCTCAGGCTTTTCTGGGCTACCAGAGGAGCCTTTCGGTGGCGCTTGAGGAGGCTTTGGCAATCTAAACAGAACAAAGTATTTTACTTTCTCTGGGCGCTTGGAGAGGGAATAAACCTCTGCCAGTATGCGTAGGAGCAAAAATATAGGTGAAAATAGCCAAAATCTCACTCTTGTGCACATCCTCGTGTGAGATTTGGCTTGCACTGCATGCACAGAAGCCAAATCTTGTGCCAACAGGCACATGCGCAACCAATGGCCGCCCGCACGCCCTCAACAGCCTCCGAGGAAGCTCCGGTAGCAGGTAAGACAATAGCAGTTATTGCATACAATATTGCACTTCCAGTATTCGGTTTCTGCAGTACAGTTACGACCAGAGCTTTATCCTTAATAGAATAGAATAGAATAGAATAGAATAGAACTTTATTGGCCAAGTGTGATTGGACACACAAGGAATTTGTCTTGGTGCATATGCTCTGAGTATACATAAAATAAAATATACATTTGTCAAGAATCCTGTGGTACAACACTTAATGATTGTGATAGGGGTAAAATAAGCAATGAGGAGGCAATATTAATAAAAATCTTAGGATATAAGCAACAATATCTCCGAGACCGCCTGCTGCCGCACGAATCCCAGCGACCGATTAGGTCCCACAGAGTAGGCCTTCTCCTGGTCCCGTTAACTAAACAATGTCGGTTGGCAGGCCTTCTCTGTGGCGGCCCCGGCCCTCTGGAATCAACTCCCCCCGGAGATTAGAACTGCCCCTACTCTCCTTGCCTTTTGTAAGCTCCTTAAGACCCACCTCTGTCGTCAGGCATGGGGGAACTGAAACATCTCCCCCGGGCAGATACAATTTATGAATGGTATGTTTGTATGTATGTGTGTTTAGAAAATGGGGTCTTTTAAATATTTTTAAACAGTAATTTAGATTTGTTGTAGATTGTTTTTTTCACTTTGTTGTGAGCCGCCCCGAGTCTGCGGAGAGGGGCGGCATACAAATCTAAATAATAAATAAAATAAATAAATAAGTTACAGTCATACAGTCAACAGGGAGGAAATGGGTGATAGGAATGATGAGAAAAACTAGTAGAATAGAAGTGCAGATTTAGTAGAAAGTCTGACAGTGTTGAGGGAATTATTTGTTTAGCAGAGTGATGGCGTTCTGAAAAAAACTGTTCTTGTGTTTAGTTGTCTTGGTGCGCAGTGCTCTGTGGCGACGTTTTGAGGATAGGAGTTGAAACAGTTTGTGTCCAGGATGCGAGGGGTCAGTAAATATAATAATAATAATAATAATAATAATAATAATAATAATAAGAAGAAGAAGAAGAAGAAGAAGAAGAAGAAGAAGAAGAAGAGGAAGAGGAAGAGGAAGAGGAAGAGGAAGAGGAAGAGGAAGAAGAAGAAGAAGAAGAAGAACAAGAAGAACAAGAAGAAGAAGAAGAAGAAGAAGAAGAAGAAGAAGAAGAAGAAGAAGAAGAAGAAGAAGAAGAAGAAGAAGAAGAAGAAGAAGAAGAAGAATTTATTAGATTTGTATGCCGCCCCTCTCTGAAGACTCGGGGCGGCTCACAACAGTTCAACTAAAAAAATGTTAAACTGTGAGCTTCGTAGTTTCAGCCCCAGATATAACCACTCTATATGCAGTTTATTCCCCGAATGCCTTCTCCAAATTTGCGAGCACTTTTTAAGCGTTAACAGAAAACAGATTTCCCTTTGCACGATATTATCTGACTCCAGTTTGAGACTGATTCAGTTCCCATCTGTCTGCTTCTAAAAACAGCAAAAGATAAGTCACAATGACTAATATTTTCAAAATCTCTCCAAAAAGAATGTGTGGAGGGTTTTTTGTCTAGAAAAATGTTTTTCCCCCCCTCAAGTCTGAAAATCCAAAATGAACCTTCCTCCCCTCTCTGTATCTTGCTTGTTCTGCCTCTGAAAACGGCTTTAACATGTGTGCACAATTGTTGTGGATTAGAGGATTACAACAGATAGACTTCCTGCATTCAAATAAAAGCAGAAAGTTGACTGATTCTCTGCAGCCTAGTATACTGGGGCAACTTTGTTTAAACTTAGCGTTATTTGAGAGTTAAGCCAGACCAGTGATGGCAAACCTATGGCACGGGTGCCACAGGTGGCATGCAGAGCCATATTAACACCCTTGAAAATGTCCAAAGATACTTCACCAGAAGAGCCCTTCACTCCTCCACTCGAAATAGAATACCCTGCAAGACTAGACTTTCAATCCTGGGCCTAGAAAGCTTAGAACTAAGATGCCTTAAACAAGATCTAAGTATTGCCCACAAGATCATATGCTGCAATGTCCTGCCTGTTGGCGACTACTTCAGCTTTAACCACAACAACACAAGAGCACACAACAGATTTAAACTTAACATTAACCGCTCCAAATTTGACTGTAAAAAATATGACTTCAGTAACCGAGTTGTCGAAGCGTGGGACTCATTACCGGACTCCATAGTGTCATCCCCAAACCCCCAACACTTTACCCTTAGATTATCTACGGTTGACCTATCCAGATTCCTAAGAGGTCAGTAAGGGGCGAGTACAAGTGCACTAGAGTGCCTACCGTCCCCTGTCCTATTGCTCTCCTATATCTCCTATACCTTTCTTCTACTCCTATATCTCTTCTTCTATTCTTTCATTGATATGTTCTATTACTATATCTTCTTTTCTGTTATTTCTTAAATATATTTTACTATGAGTATCTCCTCTATAACCTTCATCATGTATTTTACTATATGTATATAGATATATACCCACTAAAACCCTCATTGTGTCTTGGACAAAATAAAAAAATAAATAAAAATAAATAAAAATAAATAAATAAATATTTGCTGGCACATGAGCCGTTGCTCTAGCTCAGCTACAACATTCATGTGTGTGCCAGCCAGCTGGTTTTTGGCTTGCATAGAGGGTCTGGGAGGGTGTTTTTGGCTTCCAGAGAGCCTCTGGTGGATGGGGGAGAGGGTTTTTACCCTCCCCAGCTCCAGGGAATCCTTTGAAGTTTGGGGAGCTGCGAAACACAAGCCTACTGGGCCCACCAGTAGACCTGTGGGAAACAGGTCATTTCTGGCCTCCAGAGGGCCGCCAGTGAGTGGAGGAAGCTGTTTTCGCCCTCCCCAGGCATTGAACTATGGGTGTGGGCACTCGCACATGCACAATAAGGTGTGTAAACACTTTTTCAGCACCCGAGCGAGAAAAGAGCTGGACTATGGGTAAGCATCAGTAATGGGCAGCCAAAATCTTTACTGCCACACTGTGGGATGTGGCTTATTTTGTGGGTGTGGCTTAATAGTCATGTGACTGGGCAGGAGTGGCTTTCTGGCCATGTGACCAGGTGGGAGTGGCTTGAACGATCATCATTGTTCAAATGAACTGTTAAGTCATCGAATTACAATCTTACCAATGTCGCTCGCTGGGGTGACAATTTGCTTCGTGTTTTCCGCGCTCTCCTTCCTGGGTCACCCCCCTGCCTCAGGCTGGGTAGCTAGGTGAACGGGTGCTGCCAGAAGCATAAATGCTGCCAGCGCCGCTTCCACCCACTCCTTCTGCTTGCACCTAAGGAGGGAGGTGGCCGCGTGAGGGTGGAGGGGAAGGAGAGAGGGTAGCTCATCCAAGGCCAGGAAGGAGGAAAGAGGGAAAAAGCAAGGAGCGCAGATGCAGCAGCAGCAGCAGGGGAAAAAAGGAGAGACAAGCCAAGACCAGTAATCCAGGAAGAGACAGCCTCTGATCAGCTGGAGTTGCACACGCATCTTCATTTCCGCCAGTGGAACTGTGTTCCACCCAGGCCTGCCTGCTGCCCATCCCTGGTAAGCATGCTATATAAAATAATACTGCCAGCATATGGGTTGCAAGCATTTAAATGGTCACTTGGTGGCAGCAAGGAGATATCACTTTAGGCCACCTACTGATTGTCTTGACATCTGCAGCCCTAGTGCAGTAATAATAAATTTGGCACTGTTGATTTAAAAGATTATCAACCTCCTTCAATGGAAATTAATCAAGGCGAGAACCAACCTAAAACTAAGGAGAAATGAGCCGAGGTGGGGCAGTGGGTAGAGTGCAGTACTGCAGGCCACTAAAGCTGACTCCTAGATCTGCAGGTCAGTGGTTCAAATCTCATCCCCAGCTCAAGGTTGACTCAGCCTTCCACCCTTCCAAGGTGGGTAAAATGAGGACCCGGATTGTGGGGGCAATACGCTGGCTCTGTTAAAAAAGTGCTATTTCTAACATGTTGTAAGCCGCCCTGAGTCTAAGGAGAAGGGCGGCATAAAAAATTGAATAAATAAAGGAAAATAAATAAATAAATTTCCTGACAATTAGAATAATTAATCTGTGGAACAATTTGCCTCTGGAACTCTTAATAGATTGGATAACACATTTTTCTGAAATGAAACTCTGGGAGTTGAAGTCCAGATCTCTTCAAGTTGCCAAGGTTGGGAAACACTGATTTAGGGGTAGTGATTTCTGACAGTCTCAAAATGGATGAACAGTGCGGTCAGGCGGTAGGGAAAGCAAGTAGAATGCTTGGCTGCATAGCTAGAGGTATAACAAGCAGGAAGAGGGAGATTGTGATCCCGCTGTATAGAGCGCTGGTGAGACCTCATTTGGAATACTGTGTTCAGTTCTGGAGACTTCACCTACAAAAAGAGATTAATAAAATTGAACAGGTCCAAAGATGGGCTACAAAAATGGCATAAAACGTATCAGAAAATACTTCATGAATTCAATCTGTAAATTCTGGAGGACAGAAGGAAAAGGGGGGACATGATCAAAACATTTAAATATGTTAAAGGGTTAAATAAGATTCAGGAGGGAAGTGTTTTTAATAGGGAAGTGAACACAAGAACAAGGGGGCACAATCTGAAGTTAGTTGGGGGAAAGATCAAAAGCAACGTGAGAAAATATTATTTTACTGAAAGAGTAGTAGATCCTTGGAACAAACTTCCAGCAGCCATGGTTGGTAAATCCACAGGAACTGAATTTAAAACATACCTGAGATAAACAAAATCCATTCTAAGATAAAAACACAGGAACTAGTATAAGGGCAGATTAGATGGACCATGAGGTCTTTTTCTGCCGTCAATCTTCTATGTTTCTACACCACTGATGGTCTCCTACCGGAATGGTAAAGGAAGCCACGCCGGTAGTAAAAGTTGAGCTGTGCACAGAGTTTTGGGTCTTTGGTGTATGTACATCCCAGTGTGTTTTGCTTCTGCCTGTAACAGCTGCTTCCAGTGTCCTCTTAATTGTGCCGGATGCTATTGCCCATCACCATAGACCAGTTGTCACGCCAAGGGGAAAGATGAAGTGAGATGAGCTTGCTAACTTAGATACAGATACAGATTACAGAATTGAAAGGGACCTTGTAGGTCATTTAGTCTAACCCCTTACCCAAGCAAACTCTACACCAGTGATGGCAAACCTTTCTTTTCCCTTGGGTGCTAAAATAGCATGCTATCACAAATGTCCGAGTGCCTACACCCATAATTCAATGCCTGGAAAGGGCAAAACAGCACATACTCCTTCAGTTATATATTTCAAAAGTAGGTCGATGTACTTGGAGCCTGGCAGAATCCCTTCTAATGGGCCCAATCAGCATAGCCAGGAGGGAATTGATTGATGTGGCATGTTGATTCTTCCAGTAGGGGAAATAGCATTCAAATACAGTAGTACCTCTAGATACGAGTTTAATTTGTTCCAGAACCGAGCTCGTATGTCGGATCAACTCGGATCTCGAACGAATGGCTTTAGACTTTGTTTCCCCCCCGCTGAGATAACCAGAAGAAGGATTCTTGCGCCATCTAGTGGAAGCTCGGCTCGTATCCCGAATTTGAGCTCGGGTGTCAAACAGAAATTTCACTCCCGTCGTTGCTCGTAACTTGGAATACTCGCATGTGGAGCAGCTCGTATCTAGAAGTACTACTGTAGATACAAGTCACCCCACGTCTTGGTTCAATGGACAAGGAGATTTTTCCGCCATTTGCATCCCAAGAGGTGGTTATGCCATAGTTATCTTCTTGGTTGGAAGGGAAACAGATTCCATGCAATTCCGTCACTTCCTTCAGCTATCAGCCTGCAGAAATTATCTCCATGAAGTTCAGCCACAGTACATGGCTCTCAAAGCCGAATTACCTATATTTGCAAATTGGATTAAGAAATTTTGCAGCAGAGATTTCTCAGCAGTTCCGTTCTGTAACCTAATTAAGAATTAATGAGAATATTACCGAGTAAACAGACTGTGGATTACCGATAAGTCATACCCTCACCATTTTATGCAAAACAGCATTCAGATTTCAATGGAATAAAGAAGACATCAACTTTCATTTGAAGGTGTGTTAACGGCTATCTTATTGTTTTTATCCCCATCTTTTAATTACGGTAACCACAGCATGATGGTGTCTGCGGTTCCTAATGCCAGATTTCATTGAGTTTTCTTGAATTTTGAGAACTCTCTGGGGCTGCTTTCAGATGCAAAGAAATCATAAGCTTGTAATGCAGCACTGGTGGCCGCTCACCGCGAAGCAGCTGGTGTTCATGGGGACACGAAAAACATAATGGATTAAAGTTGAAATGAAGTATCTTGTATATTTAGGGACATGAAAGAAAACCGAACTGGCTTTAGAATAGAATAGAATAGAATAGAATGGAATTGGAATGGAATAGAATTTTTTTTTATTGGCCAAGTGTGATTGGACACACAAGGAATTTGTCTTGTCTTTAGATGCGAAGTCAGACATAGCTGGTGGGAGGCTAAAAGCAGAAAGTCACAAGGACCTAATGGAATTTCTAGACCATTGATGCAACCCTTTTTTCCCTCCGGTACCAAAAGTGCATATGTGCAAGCTACCGTGAACACATGTGTGCCAACACCCATAATTCACCCCCCCCATGTGTCTCGCCCCACTGCACATGCACATGTGACACCATGGGCTGCCCCGCCCCACATGCATGAAGACGCTCCCCGTTATCTCGACTTTTGGTGGGCCCGGTAGGCCTGTTTTTCGCCCTCCCCAAGCTCCAAAAGCTTCCCTGGAGCCTGGGGAGGGCAAAAGCGCCTTCCCCCATCCCTCTGGAGGCCGAAAATGCCTTCCCAGTGCCTTTGCCTGAGTCAACAATCAGCAGGCCGGCATTCACATGCATGCTGGAGCTGAGCTAGGGCAACGGCTCACATGGTAGCAGATATGGCCCTGGTGCCACCTGTGACATGCGTGACATAGATTGTCATCATGGTTCTAGATGAACCAAAGATTGTCATCTCCTGTCTAGGCCACGAGAGTAACAAACGGATATCTTTGGCTGTAAATGTTCAGTCATTTCCTATTTGCTATCCACAATATTGCAAAATCATTGAATAGCTCCACTAGGATACAGATGCTGATAGAGTCACACCCCTTCCACACGCTGCTCCCCACGCATGCGCATAGACCTTCCTGAATCTTGGTAGGTGAAAAAAAATGCCCAAAGGCAAACCAGAAGTTCAGGGAAATGAATGTCTGGATCGTCGTTGTGATATTTGTTTGCACTCCAGAGGATTCAGGGAAACATAGAAACATAGAAACATAGAAGTCTGACGGCAGAAAAAGACCTCATGGTCCATCTAGTCTGCCCTTATGCTATTTCCTGTATTTTATCTTACAATGGATATATGTTTATCCCAGGCATGTTTAAATTCAGTTACTGTGGATTTATCTACCACATCTGCTGGAAGTTTGTTCCAAGGATCTACTACTCTTTCAGTAAAATAATATTTTCTCATGTTGCTTTTGATCTTACCCCCAACTAACTTCAGATTGTGTCCCCTTGTCCTTGTGTTCACTTTCCTATTAAAAACACTTCCCTCCTGGACCTTATTTAACCCTTTAATATATTTAAATGTTTCGATCATGTCCCCCCTTTTCCTTCTGTCTTCCAGACTATACAGATTGAGTTCATTTAGTCTTTCCTGATACGTTTTATGCTTAAGACCTTCCACCATTCTTGTAGCCCATCTTTGGACCCGTTCAATTTTGTCAATATCTTTTTGTAGGTGAGGTCTCCAGAACTGAACACAGTATTCCAAATGTGGTCTCACCAGCATTCTATATAGCGGGATCATAATCTCCCTCTTCCTGCTTGTTATACCTCTAGCTATGCAGCCAAGCATCCTACTTGCTTTCCCTACTGCCTGACTGCACTGAAGCTACCTGAAGCTCTGGAGTTCAAAAAATAGCACAACTGGCAAACCGGAAGTTTAGAAAACACACTTCCAGTTTGCCCATTAACTGTTTTTTTGCACTTCAGGGCTTCAAGAAGCTTCCCTGAACCCTCCTGAGTGCAAAAAACAGCACAACGGCAAATTGGAAGTTAGGAAAACACACTTCCAGTTTGCCCATTGTGCTGTTTTTTTGTACTCTGGGGCTTCAGGAAGCTTCCCTGAACCCTCCAGAGTGCAAAAAAACAGCACAATGGCAAACCTGAAGTGCGTTTTCCCAAACTTCCAGTTTGTCCATTGGGGGATTATTTTTTTTGCCTCCGGGGCTTCAGTGTAGCTTCCCTGATACATCTGGAGGATGAAATGGCCTTTCCCAATTCTGAAAACCAGAGCTGAAACATGGCAAAGTATTGCATGCCCTCTGATATGGTTCCGTGTACCACCTGTGGCACGTGTGAAATAGGTTCGCCATCACGAATTCTGGGAGTTGAAGTCCAGATCTCTTCAAGATGCCAAGGTTGGGAAACACTGCCCTAAATCCTTCTCTTCTGAAGTTTTTTGTGTGTGTGTGCCGCCACCATGTTCTTTGAAGGCTGGTTTCCTTTTCCCGCATACTCTTCCAAACGTAATTGCTTTGTCTAGTGAATTTCCCCACCTGACAGTGTTTAAAACCCTTCACTTTTGAAGTGGAAGCTGGCCTGCAATCATGTTCCTCCCCTCCTTTGCCTGTCCTTGATTTACGAGGAAGCAATTACCCCCTGCTGCCCCCCCAATGACCATTCTGTCCTCTCCAAAGAGCAAATATTGCCACTGCCAACACATCCTTCGATTCATTCCACCTTCACCCAAACCTTTGCTGACTTCCCATCCCGGCTGTTAAATCCTTTCCCAAAATGAAACCCACTCACAATGAAAATCGCAGTGTGTCTGCATCTCGTGCCTTTTCGGAAGGAGTTTTGACATTAAACAAACTGCACTTTCGAATAATATGACAATAATAGAGGTTTAGGAAAATCAATGGCCAACTTCAGCAGCACTTAATCTCCCAGAGTTATGATGTCACGCATAGTCACCTTGTCAGAGAGAATCCCACAAAGCAATTTCCCAAGGCACAAAAGCACACTGTTTTTTAATGCCTTTTCTGTCGTATTGGAAAGCAGCGATTCTTTTGTTTAATTTTTAAGGAGTTTCCATTGGCAGCATTCAGTCTTTTTGATGGATGTTGGCGAAGATTCCTGAGACAGTACAGATAAGTGTCAAACCTGAGCCAGGTTCAGCCCGTGAATCTCAGAAGCAATTCCTTTTCCTTCTCACACACACACACACAAACACACACAAACAAGACTAGAGCCTGCCTGTTTCAACCTCACTTGTCCAGGAACATGATTTGTGCATTGCTTTGACATATTTATGTGCTCCTCTGCAGCCAAATATTTCGGGGTGGAAACTTTTTTGGGGGGGGAGAACACAAAACCCACATTTTTTTTTCTTTCCTAAAACCCAGGTGTAACAAATGAAGACAGCCAAGAGAAAGGGGGGATTGGACCGAAGGAGTTGAGAGAAGGAGTCTTTGCGCTCATATTTAATCCATCAAAGAATTAATGAGATGTACAGTAATGTCTTTAGCTGGTTCCAGTGTAACGTTTCCAAGAAATAAATAGAATATGCAGTTAAGACCAATGTTGAATGTCCATCCAGGTGCCAGTAACTGGTAGAAAAAATTTGGTCAGGGACGCAGAACCGGTAGAAAAATTTTGAATTTTTTTCTTTTTGCTTCTGGGCTCTGGGTATGTTTTTCCTACTGCAGTAAATGAGGTTGAATGTGTATAATTTTAGAAGAGCTGTGCATATGTGTGTGTACATACATTTTATAGAGTAGATAATGTAAAAAAAAAATGACTTTAACAATCAAGATGTTGAAGCGTGTAACTCATTACCGGACTCAATACAGTGGAACCCCGACATAAGAGCTGCTCTACTTAAGAGCAACTCGAGATAAGAGCTGGGAGGGGAGAGATATTTTTGTTCTACTTACAAGCCCAAATTCGAGATACAAGCGCCAAGGAGCTGTCTCCTGAAGCCAAACGCTAACTTCCGCGTTCGGCTTCAGGAGACAGCTGCGAAGCGGCGCGCGTGTTTTAAAAGGTTGCAGCCGGCCTGGGGGGCTCGGGGGGGTGCTTGCAGCTTTCTTTCTTGCTCTTTTTCTTTCTCTCTTTTACCTTCCCTTCCTCTATTTCTTCTTTTCTTTCTCCTTCCCACCTTCTTCCCTCCCTCCCTCCCTTCACTCATTCCTCTCTTACTCTCCCCTTTCATAAGTTTCCTTGCTTCCTTCCTCTGTTCCTGTCCCTTCCCTCTTTCCTTCCTTCCTTCCCACCCTCCGTCCATTCATTCACCCATTCCTCTCTTGATCGCTTAAAGCCGGTCCCTGGTGCAAAAAGGGTTGGGGACCTCTGTCCTACAGGATTGGGTGGCAGAGAAGTTGAACATATGTAAATTTAAAAGTTTAAGAAAGTTTACAAGTTAAGTGAAAGAAACTTCATTATTCATTTATATGTACATGTACTTTTCTTCATTAAAAACATGTCTTTCTGCATAATTTAGACTAACTTTGTGAGTTTTTTGAGGGCTGGAACCAATTAAAATTATTTACATTAATTCCTATGGGGAAAAGTCGTTCGAGATAAGAGCTGCTCGACTTAAGAGCCCAGGTCCGGAACGAATTAAACTTGTATCTCGAGGTACCACTGTAGTGTCAACCAATAGTGTACATAAGTGCACTAGTGTGCCTTTCGTCCCCTGTCCAATTGTCTTTCCTTTATCTCATATATCATATATATTTTCTTCCTTTAATATATCTTCTCCTCTATTTTTACATATTATCTTTATATATATTATATATATTTATATATATTCATGTCTATTCTCTTCCATATGTATTGTGTATTGGACAAATAAATAAATAAATAAATAAATATTTTTGTGCGCCTGTGTGTAATATGTATGTACACATGTAGCATATATACATAGAATTAAATATTATACAGTATTTTGGATGTTCAGTAATAGTAATGGAAATTGTATCTCTTTGAGGCAAGGAGAGGCCAGGCATCCTAACCCTAACCCAAACCCTTGACGTGAGTGATGTCAAGTTGGCCACCTTTAAGCCAGTCACATGACCTTTATGCCACTCCCACCCGGTCACATGGACAGTAAGCCACACCCACAAAATAAGCCCCGCCCACAGTGTGTTAGGTAAAAAAAATTCAGTCCTTCATTGCTTCCAGTGTAACATTTCCAAGAAACAAACAGAATATGCAGTTAAGACAAATGTTGAATATATATCTGCTTTGTAAAGATGGACGGGGTCCACCAAATTAATGGGACAAAGGTGAATTTCAGAATATCTGGCTAACGTTGACCTGTAATGCGTTGAGTCATATCATTCTGGATGTTTTTCATGGTTTTCTTTTATTAAATCCAAATGTAGCATTCCGTAGAGGAGATTTCCAGAAAATCACTAATGAGGTTGGATGGCCAGTTATAAAACCACTACATTTCAGTGGCAAATGAGCCAGGCATTTGCTAACGGTTGTTAAGCTAACAAATTCTTTTTTTGGGGGGGGGGGAGAGGGAGGAAAACATGTCTTTGTATCTCTATCTCTGTTCTTCATTGAAGTTTTAAGAAATTCTTTATTAGACCAGTGTCAATATAAGATTTAAATGTCCGGGGGGGGGAGGGGGTTGGCCAGAGTATAGTTACAGTATACATCGTATTTGTTAATATCCCAAAACAAGACAGGCAACCTCTGTATACTGCTCTCTATTTTTACTTTAGGATATCTGTATTCATTTTGTAATTTCCTGGAGCTGCTTCAGCCTTTCAAGAAAGGAAGGGATTGAAGGGAAAGAAGGGAGGGAGGGAGGGAGGAAGGAAGGAATAAGGGGTAAGGAAGGAGGGAGGGGAAGGAAGGAGGGAGGAAGGAAGGGGGAAGTGAGGAGAGGGAAGGAGGAAGGAAAGGGGAAGAGTAAGGAAGGAAGGGGAAGGAAGGAGGGAGGGAGAGAAAGGGAAGGAGGGAGGGAGGAGAGGGAAGGAGGAAGGAAGGAGGAAGAGTAAGGAAGAAAGGGGAAGGAAGGAGGGAGAGATAAAAGGAGGGAGGGAGGAAGGGGGAGGAAGGAGGGAGGGTGGGGAAGGAAGGAAGGAATAAGGGGGAAGGAAGGAGGGAGGGGAAGGAAGGAGGGAGGGAGAGAGAAAGGGAAGGAGGGAGGCAGGGAGGGGGAAGGGAGGAGAGGGAAGGAGGAAGGAGCGAGGGAGGGCGGGAGGGAAGGAAGGAAGGAAAAGAGAGCTTCCCACCACTAGCACACGACATGATTCCAAGAGAAATGTTGCTCTTAGAATGTTCCTCAATTGCCTTCCATGCCCTGCAGCCCCCATTAAGCGACTGCAGAGTGAATTACTGCTGCAGCAAAGCGTGAGAAGTAGTCAGAATAATCTTGTTTACAGCTAGTTCCATAAACTTGGCTAAGGGAGGGCATTGTTGGCTAAGAAGGCACATTTCTCCTCTAGTTTTTTGTTTAAATAACCCTGTTCCTGGATAAAGTCGTTGATTTTTAAGATTTCTGTATGAAGTTTTCCGAAATGTTTTCTCAAGCATGCCACTATAAAAGGAAAGTGGACATCGGTTTCAGCAGCCTGAGTCGGATGAAAAGGGATATTTTTGAACTGCTTGGTGAGCATCTCGCCTTCTTGAGGAAAAAGGACGCCGCCAATCTTCAGCTGGCGCTGTTCCTTGGAACAGAAGGGAGAGTTAAGTGGGACAAAAACATGCTGAGACAAAGAAGTCCGGGGCTAAGATGCCAAGAGTACTTTCATCAACTTCCTAATCAGGAAAATGCTTTGATATTGTTGTGATTCAGCCTGAGGCTGCTCAGGGACCAGCTGTGTCTCTGCTGGCTCCATGCCCGGAGGAGGATGACAGCGCAGAGGAGGGGGCTGAACAGTCAGATGGGGGAGAGGAGAGTCAGGAATGGGATGAAGGAGAACAGCATGAGAGCCTCGGGGGGGGGGGGCTCTCCCCAGGGGGGGGGGGGCTCTCCCCAGCCAGTAGCTTGGAGTCATTAGGTGATGACGCACAAGCTGTCATTGACATGAGACAGAGACGTTCAGAGCAACGAAAGGAACAGTTAAAGAGATATTATAACCATTGAATTAGAAGCAGCTGGGTTTGGGTGTGGTCCTCATCAGCAGGGTTTAAAAGGCAGGCAAGGCCTTGCAGCCATGTGGAGTGTTATCAATTGGAGTTGCGGTGACCTGTTTTGATTCTCAGCGTCTCTGATCTTGGCTTGTGGCCTCGCAGTCTGGAAGACTCGTGGGAGGCGTCTGTTTGCTATCTACAGCTCCGTCTTGGCAGCAAGAATCTGGTATTGCTTCATGGACTATTCCCTTTGTGTATATATTTGAAGTTCCAGCGTTTTTCCTGTTTGTAAGGACATTTTCTGTTACCTGTGTTTTCCTTGAATTATATAAACTGCCTTTGCCTTTTACCAGTGTGTCTGGCTTCTCTTTTTTGGGTTGGTATTGGCTTCTGGAGTGACCCAGACAGAACAGATATATTGTTGGATGGGATTCAGTAACTTCAACCACACTGATAGAGAAGATGGCCGTCTTCATGAAATGCTGGCACAAAGCAAAAGATACAAAGGGCACTTTAAATTTCTCCTTAGTTCTAAGTTACCTCTTCTTAGTTTAATTTCCACCCAATAGGCAGCCATTTTTTTTACTGCCACACTGTGGGAGTGGCTTATTTTGTGGGCATGGCTTAATGGTCATGTGATTGGGTAGGAGTGGCTTGCCATCCATGTGATCAGGTGGGAGTGGCTTGAACAATCATCATCGTTCAATTCAACTGTTAAATCCTCGACTTACAACCTTACCAGTGTTGCTCGCTGGGGTGACAATTTGCTTCGCGTTTCCTGCGCTCTCTTTCCTGGGCCATCCCCCTGTCTCAGGCTGGGTAGCTAGGTGAACGGGTGCTGTCAGAAGCATAAATGCTGCCAGCGCCACTTCCACTCACGCCTTCTGCTTGCACCTCAGGCGACCATGTGAGGCTGGAGGGGAGCCGGGCAGGAGAGAGGGAAGCTTGTCCGAGGCCAGGAAGGAGGAAAGAGGAAAAAAGCAAGGAGCGCAGATGCAGCAGCAGCAGGGGGAAAAAGGAGAGCTGAGCCGAGACCAGTAATCCAGGAAGTGACAGCCACTGATCAGCTGGAGCTGTGCACGCATCTTCATTTCCACCAGTGGAACTGCATTCCACCCCATCCTGCCTGCTGCCCACCCCTGTTTCCACCCATTGTTTCTTGTTTTACCTTCAGGTGCTTTGGAGTCAAACTATTTTCCAAAGGCCCTGAGAGTAGAACAAGAAGCAATGGGTAGAAACTGTTGTGTTGGATCACAACCAGCTCCTCTGATAATGGATTGTGAGCCAAATGAGCCGGGTCCATCTGAGCATGGGAGACCTGTGTGGCTATCGGAGGTTTCAGATAGTGAGGGGAAAGGAAAGATGGAAGTTGAAGGTTCTGGAGAGATAGAGATGGAGGCCCCTGCAATGCCTATGGAACCCCCAGCGAGGGACTTGTCTGAGTCGGTATTCCAGGCATTGACCACTCTGTTGCTATTGGCATGTCTTGTTGTTTAGTTGGTGCTGCCTATCATTGTAAAGAAGATCATGTCAGGAATTAAAAATCCCTGGGTAATATCTTAATGCAGAAAGTAGGCCTCTGTTAAGAATGCTGAATCATTCAAAGGCAGTGGAGTGTGCAGCAACCTAGCAATTATGCGAAAAGTATTTAACTAGGCAAGAGCTCTCTACTCTTTCTCTCTGTCTGTTCGCTGTTAGCTGTGTGCTGTTGCTCTTTGTGCAAGTATGCTTTGAAGAAGCTGTAATGCTGTAAAAGCTGGTTCCTGTGAGTTATTGAACTAAGATAGTTGTAGCAAGGTGCTAGTAAGATATTAGTTTATTGTCTGCATAGTATAGACAGTAGTAGTAGTAGTAGTAGTAGTAGTAGTAGTAGTAGTAGTAGTATAAAGAAGTAAATATATTTTTCCACAACTTCCTACTGCTGCTGTGTTTCATTGAAGACTTCAACTCCATTTCTACCAGTCTGTGGCTGGCTGGCTGGTTGGGTTGGTGGGCTGGCTGGACTGGTTTGCTGCTTGGGCACAAACAGGCTAGCTTCCGCAAATGCAAGCTCTGGTAGACCATGGAGACACTTGTGCCCTCCTTAGAAGCAGAGCAAAAAGCTCTACTGGCACACATGGAATAAGCTCCCGAGCCGAAAAAAGAACCAAGGAACAGAATGAAATCATGAACAGTGGCTGGGAGTGAGGCGAAAAAAGACACTCCCTAAGCCCTTAAAACGAAGAGCGGTTTCCTAAAACTCTTTCTGAGAACCATCTAACATTGTGGGTTTTGCAAAGGCATGTTTATTGGCTGATCATAAGAGCCTGTGGGTGTGAGAAAAAAAGAACAAGCCCGACAAATCTCTCAAGGTTTGTGTTTTGGGTCACAAATATGACATCCATATGGAAAACGTCATTGTGTTGGATGTCTTTCCTGGCTCTGAAAAGGCTTGTCACTGAATTAAAAGAGGCTGCTGGAATGAAACAAGATTGAGTATCTATCTATCTATCTATCTATCTATCTATCTATCTATCTATCTATCTATCTGCATACAATCTATCTATCTATCTATCTATCTATCTATCTGCATACAATCTATCTATCTATCTATCTATCTATCTATCTATATCTATCTATCTATCTCTTTATTTATTTATGTTTTATTTGCTTGCTTGCTTGCTTGCTTGCTTGCTTGCTTGCTTGCTTGCTTGCTTGCTTGCTTGCTTGCTTGCTTGCTTGCTTGCTTGCTTGCTTGCTTGCTTGCTTGCTTGCTTGCTTGCTTGCTTGCTTGCTTGCTTGCTTGGATGGTTGGTTGGTTGACTGTCTTGCTGTAACTATTTATGTAATAGCAATAGCACTTAGACTTATATACCACTTTACAGTGCTTTATAGCCCACCCAAAGCGGTTTACAGAGTCAGCGTATTGCCGCCAACACTTTAGCTCCTCATTTTACCCACCTCATTCGCAGACAGAAAAAATAAGTCTATTCAGGATTCATATGCCTTATAAAATATTATGAAAATCATAGCAATGTGGAAATACAAAGCAATGTGATCAATAAAGTACAATAAAAATATTATCTTTGGAAGGAGGTCAACTAATGTGATAGAGCAATTGTGTTCTCACTCTCACTCTCTCTTTCTTTCTCTCTCTCTCACACACATCTTAAACAGAAATCTAAGAAAACCATTTTTTGAAGAGTTAAAAGTGAGCTCTTCAGAGCATTTGTGGTAATTCTAACAAGCAAAGCTTTACTTTTTTGTATATTGGTTTCCCTTTCTTCTGACAGGATTTTAACCTTGTAACAAATTTCTTTCTTTCTTTCTTTCTTTCTTTCTTTCTTTCTTCCTTCCTTCCTTCCTTCCTTCCTTCATTTATTCATTCAATTTTTATGCTACCCTTCTCCTTAGACTCAGGGCGGCTTACAACATGTTAGCAATAGTACTTGTTGGATGTCTTTCCTGGCTCTGAAAAGGCTTGTCGATGAATTAAAAGAGGCTGCTGGAATGAAATAAGATTGAGTAAGTGAGGGCAGAAGAATAAATATCACTTCACAGAGAAAAACTTACTTGTTGTAACTATTTATGTCATAGCAATAGCAATAGCACTTAGACTTATATACCGCTTTACAGTGCTTTACAGCCAGTGGTGGGCTACCAAAATTTTTACTACCACACTGTAGGCTTGGCTGATGCATTTTATTTCAACATCTTTCAGTGCAAATTGGGTGCTCTGGGGTGGAGCTCCAAATTTTGCTACCAGTACCACGTTCCTGACCGTTCCCATAGGAGCCCATCACTGTTCACAGCCCTCTCTAAGCAGTTTAAAGAGAAAACTACTCAAGACCCACCTATATCGCCAGGCATGGGGGAGCTGAGACACCTTTCCCCAGGCTCTTTTATATTTTATGTTTGGTATGTATGTGTTGTTTGGTTTTAAATATGATAGGGTTTTATATGCTTCTTTTAATATTAGATTTGTTTCATTGTAACATTGTTTTTATTATTGTTGTGAGCCGCCCAGAGTCTCCGGAGAGGGGCGGCATACAAATCTAATAAATTATTATTATTATTATTATTATTATTATTATTATTATTATTATTATTATGTCAGTACAACACAGCAAATGAGATCACTATGCTGGATTTCATATTTCATCACCATTCGGGCGCTTCCCAAGCACCTAGGACTGCGTGATGTAGCAGCGAATTATGTTTGCCAATCCCAGTAAAGTGGCCTTTTGCAATTGACAGATGGAGATTTTGTCAATTCCAATGGTTTTCAAATGTCCGCTGAGATCCTTTGGTACTGCGCCCAGCGTGCCAACTACCACTGGGACCACTTTCATGGGCTTATGCCAGAGTCGTTGCAGCTCAATTTTTAGATTTTCGTATTTCACTAATTTCTCTAGCTGCTTCTCCTCAATTCTGCTGTCTCCTGGGATTGCGATGTGGATGATCCATACTTTCTTTTTCTCCACGATCACAATGTCTGGTGTATTATGCTTCAGAATTCGGTCAGTCTGAAGTCGGAAGTCCCACAGTAGTTTTGCTTGCTCATTTTCGACCACTTTTTCGGGCTTATGATCCCACCAGTTCTTTGCCACTGGTAAATGGTAGTTCTGGCACAAGTTCCAGTGGATCATCTGTGCCACAGCATCATGTCTATGCTTGCAGTCAGTCTGTGTGATCTTTTTGCAGCAGCTGAGTATGTGATCGATTGTTTCATCTGTTTCTTTACAGAGTCTGCACTTTGGATCGTCTGTTGATTTTTCAATTCTGGCTTTGACAGCATTTGTTCTAATGGCCTGTTCTTGTGCTGCCAGTATCAGTCCTTCTGTCTCCTTTTTGAGTGTTCCATTATTATTATTAATTAATTAATTAATTATTATTATTATTATTATTATTATTATTATTATTATTAAAATAAGGAAAGTAAGGTTACAAGACACATAGCTCTCACAGGGAATATTTGCAGGGGAAGTTGGTATTAGTATCGTGTAGCGGGAGGCCAGTGGAAAAGAATGGGCAGTGCCAGTGGTCAGTAGATCATTGTGGTGAAGGTTAGAGATGAGCATCCTCATTCCCTTCCCTTCCAAGTGCAAAGTGCACACTGTAATATGCTACCTGAATGCTAAGGGCATGAATGCTGCTGCGATAGGTGCCAAAATTGCTTACTGAAGTGCACAAAATTGACAATGTCAGTGCCACCCGAGAATTTCTTGACCATTTTGAGATTGAAGGCAAGGATTTTCTCAACTGTATAGTGACAAGAGATGAAACTTGGGCTTATCACCCTACTCCAGAGAGCAAACGTCAATCAATGCAGTGGCACCAAAAATTTCAATGCTCAGTCATAGTCGAGAAAACTTTTGGGCACCCACTGCAGCAGTGTTCATGCCCTTCACACTTGGAGAGAAATGGAATGAGGATGCTCATCTCTAATGTTCACCACAATGCTAGTTGATGATCTACTGACCACTGGCACTGCTCATTCTCTTCCACTACACAATAGGAATGCCAACTTCCCCCATGAAAGCTACGTGCTTTGTAATCTTACTTTCTGGATAATCCTCGTACCTCACACAATTTCTCCTGAAGGAACAATGATGGAACCTGTGATGGAAAAAATGTCCCAGGTGCTACCTCCTGTGCTTTCAACCATGACATTCTGTGCTTACAACCAAGAAGGCTTCAAGAGTTGTAAACCTAATCCTACGTAGCTTCTGCTCTGGCAATCTCACACTGCTTACCAGAGCTTATAAAACTTTTGCCAGATCCATCCTTGAATGCAGCTCATCTATTTGGAACCCATTACATTAACACCCGTGAAAATGTCCAAAGATACTTCACCAGAAGAGCCCTTCACTCCTCCACTCAAAACAGAATACCCTACGAGACTAGACTTTCAATCCTGGGCCTAGAAAGCCTAGAACTAAGACGTCTTAAACATGATCTAAATATTGCCCACAAGATCATATGCTTCAATGTCCTGCCTGTCGGCGACTACTTCAGCTTCAACCACAAGAACACAAGAGCACACAACAGATTTAAACTTAATATTAACCGCTCCAAACTGGACTGTAAAAAATATGACTTTAGTAACCGAGTTGTCGAAGTGTGGAACTCATTACCGGACTCCATAGTGTCATCCCAAAAACCCCAACACTTTACCCTTAGATTATCTACGGTTGACCTATCCAGATTCCTAAGAGGTCAGTAAAGGGCGAGTACAAGTGCACTAGAGTGCCTTCCGTCCCTTGTCCTATTGCTTTCCTATATCTCCTATACCTTTCTTCTATTCCTATATCTCTTCTTCTATTCTTTCATTGATATGTTCTATTACTATATCTTCTTTTCTATTCTTTCATAGATATATTTTACTATGAGTATCTTATCTATAACCTTCATCATGTATTTTACTATGTGTATATAAATATATATACCCACTAAAACTCTCATTGTGTATTGGACTAAATAAATAAATGAATGAATGAATGAATGAATGAATGAATGAATGAATGAATAAACAAATAAACAAATAAACAAACATTACAATCTATCTGAGGTGGAGTGGATCTAGTGATGGTCTACCAAAATGTTTTCTGCCACACTGTGGGCGTGGCTTATTTTGTGGGTGTGACTTGATGGCCATGTGATCAGGTGGGAATGGCTTGACAATCATGTGACTTGGGGGTGGTGGCTTAAAGGTCATGTGACTGGGTGGGAGTGGCTTAGATAAGTTTTCACATAGGTGCTTGGACTCTCAGCTGATTAAGTCACATTACTTAAATAGCCACAAAAAGGACAAATGATAGACAGCATTATTTGTTGGCGAGAACAGTAGCATTTTAAGGTTTTGTACTGAACCCACAGGGTTCAGTATGATAACAGATTAGGCAAGTAGCACAATTTTCTTTAAATGCTATAAAAGCTCAGTTCTAGATAATGATTAAAACGATTAAAGTATTTATGGGTAAAAACATACTATTTAATTATTTCCCATTTTAAAAATAATTAAGGATCATACCTAGGTACTAGAGAAGGAAGGACAGTAAAAAAAACCTATTAAGTATTCAATAAATAGTGCATAAACGTATTACCCCCATCGGATCCCCCAGCAGCCCATCACTGAGTGGATCCATTCAATATTTTTATGTTGAACAGAGACATTGCCAAAGATGTATTTCCTAATTTCTCAGCTATTTGGCCAGGCAAAATTGGCATCTAATTATCCAAAACGCAATGCCAGGACTCAGAAAGAATAGCCTCAAGCCTTTGGTGCAGTGCAGATGTTTTGGGACTGCAGCTCTTCAAATTCTTGAATGTTTAGTAACAAATAAATGGCAGTGAAATGAGTTTGCCACCATCTGCATGGAACGGTCCCTCTCTGCATATACGGGAATATTGCCATGACTATGGATAGTTGAGCTATAGAACGAGCTTGGCTCTTTTATCCAATAATGCAGTGTTTCTCAAACTTTTGACATATGTATATTCTATAATTTTTGACATATGTATACCCCTTCTATAATAGAAACATAGAAGACTGACGGCAGAAAAAGACCTCATGGTCCATCTACTCTGCCCCTATACTATTTTCTGTATTTTATCTTAGGATGGATATATGTTTATCCCAGGCATGTTTAAATTCAGTTACTGTGGATTTACCAACCACGTCTGCTGGAAGTTTGTTCCAAGGATCTACTACTCTTTCAGTAAAATAATATTTTCTCATGTTGCCTTTTATCTTTCCCCCAACTAACTTCAGATTGTGTCCCCTTGTTCTTGTGTTCACTGTCCTATTAAAAACACTTCCCTCCTGAACCCTATTTAACCCTTTAACATATTTAAATGTTTCGATCATGTCCCCCCTTTTCCTTCTGTCTTCCAGACTATACAGATTGAGTTCATGAAGTCTTTCCTGATACGTTTTATACTTAAGACCTTCCACCATTCTTGTAGCCCGTCTTTGGACCCGTTCAATTTTGTCAATATCTTTTTGTAGGTGAGGTCTCCATAATTTTCGTAATGCTTAGTACCCCTCGTCAAACAAATGGATGTATTTTAATAACAATCAAAATATACTTATTTTTTTCTTTTTTTGTACATACACAAAATAATAACAAATGAAAAATAAAATTATTCATAATAAAATATGAATAAGAGTTATATTATAAATAACATTTATTTGGATCAATGAGAAGGATGAAATTGTTTGTGCTGAGATGACAGATTGTTATAATTTGGTTCCCTGGTTGTTAATTTTAATCTGAGATGAGGTTCCACATCCAATAGTCTGTATCTTTTTTCGACTTAATGTCTACAAATGCTGAAAAAGCAACTTCACATAAATATGAAGTTGGAAAAAGCAAGATGTATTTCAGAACTTTTTCTGAATGCGTACCTACACCAAACTCTTCCTGTACCCCTGGGGGTACGTGGACCACTTTGGGAAACACTGGAGTAATGTATCCACAAATTAGGAAAAAACGGAGTAGGTTATAACACATGCAGATGGATAAACAGTTGGCTGTCCAACCGCACGCAACGAGTTGTCCTAAACGGTTCCAAATCCACATGGAAGAAGGTAGGCAGTGGGGTACCACAGGGTTCTGTCCTGGGCCCTGTACTCTTCAATATCTTCATCAATGACCTGGATGAGGGAGTAGAAGGGGAACTAATCAAATTTGCAGATGACACCAAGCTGGCAGGGGTAGCCAACACCCTAGAGGACAGGCTCAAAATACAGAAAGATCTAGAGAGATTAACACTATGGGCCCACAATAATAACATGATGTTCAACGTCGACAAGAGCAAAGTCCTTCACCTTGTTAAAAAAAACCTAGACACACATACAGCCTGGGAGAAACCCCGCTTAGCAGTAGTGACTGCAAATGAGATCTTGGAGTCTTGGTGGATAATCAACTAAACATGAGCCAGCAATGTGCAGCAGCGGCCAAAAAAGCCAACACTATCCTAAGCTGCATCAACAGGGGGATACACTCCAAGACCAGGGAAGTATTAATACCACTCTACTACGCCCTGGTCAGACAACATCTGGAGTACTGCATCCAGTTCTGGTCACCACACTTCAAAAGAGACATTGAAACTCTGGAGAAGGTGCAGAAAAGAGCAATCAAAATGATTAGGGGACTTGAAACCAAGACTTACGAAGAGAGATTGCGGGAACTGGGCATGGATAGCCTAGAGAAAAGGAGGGCCTGAGGGGACATGATAGCTGTATATAGGTATACGAGGGGTTGCCACAGAGAGGAGGGGGTCACTCTATTCTCCAGAGCACCAGTGGGCCGGATGAGGAACAACGGCTGGAAGCTGACCAAGGAGAGATTCAACCTAGAAGTAAGGAAGAACTTCCTGACGGTCAGAGCGATCAACCAGTGGAACAACCTGCCTGCGGATGTTGTGAACTCCCCAACTCTGGACACTTTCAAGAGGAGATTGGACTGCCATTTGGCTGGGGTGCTTTAGGATTCCTGCTCAGGCAGGGAGTTGGACTTGATGACCTGCATGGTCCCTTTCAACTCTAACAATCAATCAATCAATCAATCAATCAATCAATCAATCAATCAATCAATCAATCAATCAATCAATCAATCAATCAATCAATCAATCAATAAATAAATAAATAAATAAATAAATAAATAAAAAAATAAAAAAATAAAAAAATAAATAAAAAAATAAAAAATAAAAAATAAAAAATAAATAAATAAATAAAATAAATAAAATAAATAAAATAAATAAAATAAATAAAATAAATAAAATAAATAAAATAAATAAAATAAATAAAATAAATAAAATAAAATAAATAAATAAATAAATAAAAATAAAATAAAATAAAATAAAAAAAATAAATAAAAACTCTGGGAAGAAAAATATTTCAATATGACTGAACAATCAAATTTGATGCATTTGGATTACGTTGGGGCTGCACATTCTCCTGGATAATTTTTCTGCTCAAACCAAAATGTGATGATTTTGACCGAAGCTAGTAAAAGCCAAAACTCTGTTCCTTCACAATGTCTTCGGGTCATTCCAATATATCTGGCACCAGAAACGGCAATGAAGTCAATGTTGGTTCCGAGCCACTTCCCTCATTCATTTGGCAGTCCAAAAACAGATAATTACCCTTACAATAAACTCTGAATGTGCACTTATTTATTTATGTATTTGGCAATTGACATAGCTACCTCTCTCACCAAGGTGACCCTAGCTGGTGTACAGGATTAAACCCAGGAACGATTCCTAAAAATGGCGTTGGGAAGCCATTCCATAGCACAGCCTTAGTGTCCATTTCTTTGGAAACAACTGAAGCAGGGGTGAATCCCAACTTACAGGGTGCGTTCCAAAAGTTGTTGTGATTAGCTCTGGCCCAGCTCCTGCCCCAAGGACTGTGGGTGTGGGGGAGACATCCACATGCTGCAGGCCTGTTTTTCCCCCGGTGGAATCTGCTGATGAAGGCTCCTCTGACCAAGAAGACATGAGTGACAGGGAGGAGGAGAGTGTGGCAGACAGCTCAGAAGGAGATCAATTATCTAGCTCCTCCTTGGATTCAGAACAAGAGTTAATGATACAGCCACACATGCGATGCATAGGCAGCAACAACTGAGAGATTATTATCAAAGAAAATGAGGCCACCTGTGGTTGGGTGGGGCTGTGGTAATTAGTGAGGCTGCTATAAATAGCAGCTTGTGGGTTTGGCCATTGTGGAGGGTTATCTGATCGTTGTGTTTCTTGACTGCTTTACTGACTTTGACCTTTTGTGTGCTGATTTTTCCCCGCTTTGAAACTAAACCAGAGCAAAGTGTGTTTCACTTTGTGAAAGAAGGACTGTGAATTGCCTCACAGCTCCAAGCTAAGTATCACAGAACTGATTACCAGTTTGTTTGGAGACGAGTGCTCTTTGCTATACCAAAAGAGGGCTTAGTTTAAGTGAATTTTCATTATAAAGAACATTGTTTTGAATTTTCAAACGTGTGTGTGTCTGAAATTTGTACGTGTGGATTTTTGGGAGGAGTCTACCAGAGAGCCCGACAGAACAAAAAGTAATGCAATTATTATTTTTTAAATAATTTATTGAACAGATTTGCATAAACACATAAAATTCTTCAAAGTACTATCCTTGGGCCTCTACACATTTTTTCCAGCGACTCTGCCATGACCGGTACGCACCCTGGAAGGTGTCTTCGGGGACATCTCGCAAGGTCTTCGTCACGGCTGATTGGATTTCTTCTATGGTCGAAAAACGGGTTCCTTTCAGGGCTGGAAACAAAAAGAAGTCTGCTGGGGTGACGTCAGGACTATAGGGGGGGTGGCACAGTGTTGGCACCTGGCCAGGAACTCGCGGGCTTGTAGCGCATTGTAGCAAGGCACATTTTTCGTCCATAGAAGAGATCCAATCAGCTGTGACAAAGACCTTGCGAGAGATCCCCGAAGGTGCCTTCCAGGGTGCGGCCTGGTCATGGCAGAGTCACTGAAAAAATGTGTAGAGGCCCAAGGACAGTACTCTGAAGAATTTTAAGTGTTTGTGCAAATCTGTTCAATAAATTACTTTAAAAAAAATAATTGCATTACTTTTGGAACACACCCTGTACCTCACTGCTGGTTTGTTCCCTCCCATGCCATGTGGGTGCGCCTTTTTGCCATGCATGCACATGCGCAGTTAACAACACCCCCCAAATAATAATAATAATAATAATAATAATAATAATAATAATAATAATAATAATAATAATAATACAAAGCTGAAAAAAGATGGTGACCGCATGGACAGTGCCAGAGCTTGGCTTCTGCGCATGCTGAGAAGGAAAAAAAAAACTTTATATTTGACTTCTATTGTATTGTATTATTTATTGTTGTAAGTCGCCCTGAGTCCCATGGGATTGAGCAGCATATAAATCAAATAAAGTAAATTAAATTAAATATGTCTTTCAAAATATTTTAAATAAAATTGAACGGGTGCACAGACGGGCTACAAAAATGGTGGAGGGTCTTAAGCATAAAACCTATCAGGAAAGACTTCATGAACTCAATCTTTATAGTCTGGAGGACGAAACATTTGAATATTTATTATTTATTTATTTATTTATTTATTTATTTAATTTTTATGCCACCCCTCTCCGCAGAATATATTAAAGGGTTGAATAAGGTTCAGGAGGGAAGTGTTTTTTACAGGAAAGTGAACACAAGAACAAGGGGACACAATCTGAGGTTAGCTGGGGGAAAGATCAGAAGCAAGGTGAGAAAATATTATTTGACTGAAAGAGTAGTAGATGCTTGGAACAAACTTCCAGCAGACGTGGTTGGTAAATCCACAGTCACTGAACATGCCTGGGATAAACATATATCCATCCTAAGACAAAACCCCCCCCAGGAAATAGCATAAGGGCAGACTAGATGGACCATGAGGTCTTTTTCTGCCATCAATCTTCTATGTTTATGAAATATTATGTAAATCAAAGCAATGTGATCAATAAAGCACAATAAAAATATTATATTTGGAAGGAGGTCAACTAACTTGATTGCGCAATTGCATTCTCTCTCTCTCTCTCTCTCTCTCTCTCTCTCACACACACACACACACACACACACACACACACATCCCTCCAAGAAAACCATTTTTTGAAGAGTTAAAAGTGAGCTCTTCAGAGCATTTGTGGTAATTCTAACAGGCAATGCTTTTCTTTTTTTGTCTACTGGGTTCCCTTTCTTCTGACAGGATTCTAACCCTTTACCAAATCAAAGCTGTTCTTTTCTTACTGTCATTTGAATTGAGGTCCTTTCTTTATGCTGAGAAAAACCTATTACCACCGAATTTCAATCTCTGCTGTTCCTGGAGGTTTCCAGAAGTTCAGAACGATAAAACGCAATATATTCCCAATTACAGGGATGTAAAGACGTCAAAATGTATTGGCAGCATGGAGAACTGAATGAAGAACATGGCCATGTGGAAATGTTCGATATTATTTTATAGATTCTCCTCAGGAACAATAAAGGTTTAGGGCAGTGATGGTGAACCTCTTTTTCCTTGGGTGGCAAAAGAGCATGGGCGAGTGCTATTGCTCATGCACAAGTGCCCACACCCATAATTCAATGCCTGGGGAGGGCGAAAACAACTTCCCACGCCCCCCAGAGGCCCTCTGGAGGCCAGAAACAGCCTGTTTCCCAACATCTGGTAGGCCCAGTAGGCTCATGTTTCTTTCTCCCCAGGCTCCAAAGGCTTCCCTGGAGCTTGTTGTGTATACTCCTGTTCAGTGTTCCCTCTAATTTTTTGTGGGGGTGGGCGGAAAAGCATAGTGTCTGAGCGGCAGTCCCTTCGGGACTGGGCGGCACAGAAATAATAAATAAATAAATAAATAAACAAACAAACAAACAAACAAACAAAAAACCCACCCTGTTTTGCCTCAGATAATTTCAAAATAAAATACTGTACTGTGTGTCTATAACAGTGAGCTCATAATAGGGCAACTCTATCAATATCAAAATGCCACTTAAATAGTTAAGCTCGTTTCAAACTAGATTTTGATTTTCTTTCTCTCTTCCTTATTCCCATTCTTTTTTTTTCTCTTTTCCTTCCTCTCTTTTTTCTATCTGTTTCTCTCTCTTCCTCTCTTCCTCTCTCTCTCCTTCCCTCTCACTCTTTCCCTCTCGGCTTCTGGACAGGTTTGGAAAACTCTGAGTTGATTATGATTTTTAAGTGAGCGATTGCTCACTGCTCAGCTTAGAGGGAACTATGCTCCTGTTCAGGTTGAAGATTTTGAAGATTCTGATTCAGATAGTGTTTATGAATTAGTGACAGGTCCTGATTTACAGGCAGCAGAACCAGGGGGAGACCAACCACAGGACGTTTCTATGAGTCCAAACTCCAGTGAAGGAGAGACACATAATAGATGGTTAAATCCTCATTTCAGACGATAACAAAGGCGAAGAGAACAAGTGTCAGGGAAGAAATATTAATGTGAGAAACGGGTTAATGAATTAAGTAGTTAATTCATCACGTCTGGGTGTCAGCGGAGAAGAAAGGCGGAGTTTTCAATGTTGCTATAAATCAATATGGAGGTGCCGATCTGCGGCTGTGAAGTAAGCCATGCTTTTTGTGCCTTTTAACTGTTGTTTTTATTACTCTGGGTTAATGATTCCTAGCCATAAATCTTAAGATAAGGGAGGATAATGTTTTTTATGGGGTTTTTTTTTACCACTAAAGAATGAGATAAAAGTGTTTGCCTGCAAACTACGTGTTCTGTCGAGCTCTCTGGTAGAATCCTCCCGAAAATTCACAGATACAAATTTCAGACACACACACGTTTGAAAATTCAAAACAATGTTCTTTATACTGAAAATTCAAATAAACTAAGCACTCTTATTTTGTAATGCAAAGAGCACTCGTCTCCAAACAAACTGGTGATTTGTACAAGTCCTTTATCAGTTCTGAGATACTTAGTTTGCAGCTGTGAGGCAATTCACAGTCCTTCTTCTTTCACAAAGTGAAACACACTTTGCTCTGGTTTAGTTTCAAAGCAGGGAAAAATCAGTACACAAAGGTCGAAATCAGCAAGGCAGGCACGAAACACAACGATCAGATAATCCTCCACAATGGCCAAACCCCCAGGCTACTATTTATAGCAGCCTCACTAATTACCACAGCCCCACCCAACCACAGGTGGCCTCATTTTCTTTGATAATAATCTCTCAGTTGTTGCTGCCTATGCATCGCTCTCCCCATGCGTGGCTGTATGATTAACTCTTGTTCCGAATCCAAGGAGGAGCTAGATAATTGATCTCCCTCTGAGCTGTCTGTCCCACTCTCCTCCTCCCTGTTACTCATGTCTTCTTGGTCAGAGGAGCCTTCATCAGCAGATTCCACCGGGAGCAAAACAGGCCTGCGGCATGTGGATGTCTCTCCCACATCCACAGTCCTTGGGGCAGGAGCTGGGCCAGAGCTAACCACAACATGACATAGTTTTGAAACAGAAGGGAGAAGGAATAAAGATGAGGTATTTTGCTTTGTAAATCTCTGCATTCAATAAGCTTTATTTCCAATTAATGAAGGCTCTAACCAGGAACCAGAACAGAACTGGGGGAGGGTAAAAATGCCCTCTCCCACCTCAACCCTGGAGGCTCTCTGGAAGCCAAAAACACCCTCCTGGAGTCTTTGTATGACCCACAATCAGCTGGCCGGCACACCCATGCACGTTGGAGCTAAGCAAGGGCAACGGGTCATATGCCAGCAAATATGGCTCTGTGTGCCACCTGTGGTACCCGTGCTATAGGTTCACCATCAGTGGTCTATGGGAATTACAAAAACCATTGAATGTTGAACTTTAGCGATGCTCGGGATAACATCTTAGAAATGGAGGGAATTTTGGATACAGATAGTCCTGGACTTACGAGTATTCCTGTAGTGACCTTTTGAAGCTACAACAGCTCGAAAAAGATGACGTACTTACCTCCGGGACCGCCTTCTGCAACACGAATCCCAGCGACCAGTTAGGTCCCACAGAGTTGGCCTTCTCCGGGTCCCGTCAACCAAACAAGGTCGTTTGGCGCGGCCCAGGAGAAGAGCCTTCTCTGTGGCGGCCCCGACCCTCTGGAACCAGCTCCCCCCGGAGATTAGAACTTCCCCCACCCTCCTTGCTTTTCGTAAAGTTCTTAAGACCCATCTCTGCCGTCAGGCATGGGGGAACTGAGACATCTCCCCCGGGCCTATACAGTTTATACATGGTATGTTTCTGTGTATGTTTGCTTTTAATAATGGGGCTTTTAGTGTTTTTTAAATTATTAGATTTGTTTTTACATTGTTCTTGTTATTGTTGTGAGCCGCCCGAAGTCTAGGGAGAGAGGCGGCATACAAATCTAATAAATAATAATAATAATAATAATAATAATAATAATAATAATAATCTTTCACACTTACAACCATTGCTACATTCCCACATGATCAAAACTTGGATGCTTGTCAAGTGATGCCTATTTATTGACCATTGCAGTGTCCTGGGATCACGTGATTCCCTTTTGTGACCTTCTAACAAGCAACGTCGATGGGGAAGCCAGATTCATTTAACAACCACGTCACTACTACTTAAAACACTGCAGTGACTCACTTAACAACGATGGCAAGAAAAGCTGTACAACGGGGCAAAATTCACTGAATAACTGACTTGCTTAGCAATGGAAATTTGGGGTTCAATTACGATGGGGAGAGGGGAGAGGGGCGGCATACAAATCTAAGTAATAAATAAAATAAATAAATAAGGATTTAGACTCCATGCAGACAGCTGGTCATATGCATCCTTTAAGCAAGTTGTTAAGGTCACCTGGAGGTTTATCTGTGTCCTCAGGGGTATTTGAGTAGTGCAAGAACTGCACTACTGAGATGACCATCCAATAAGAGAAAATATTACTGAAAGAGTAGTAGATGCTTGGAACAAACTTCCAGCAGACGTGGTTGGTAAATCCACAGTGACTGAATTTAAACATGCCTGGGATAAACATATATCCATCCTAAGATAAAATACAGGAAATAGTATAAGGGCAGACTAGATAAACCATGAGGTCTTTTTCTGCCGTCAATCTTCTATGTTTCTATGTTTCTATCCATCCAGAGCTGAAGAAGCTTCTTGGATGAGAAGCAAAAAGTCTTCAAAGAAAAACCAGAAAGTCCAGTTGCTTCTTGAAAAAGCATCTTTCGGTAGATGTTTCAAATATCAACCTGAGCTAAGGAAAGACTGCTAATGGATCGTTCTCAGTTATTTGCAAGTGTCTCAAATGTTAGTACTATGTACATAACTAGTTGGGTTTGGTGATATATAAAATAAACCAGCAGTGTACGCTTACAAATATTAGAACATTATAGCTTTAAGAGCTAGTGTTACGGATTGCCATAAGGGGGAGCCAAAAGCATGGTTCACTCTCTCGGCTACTTTCTGCTATCTCTGTTTTGTCTTTGTGACTTTGCTGTAGTAAGAACTGTGTGTTCAAATGATGGTTTATGTATTTCGTAAGCCGAACAAGTAAGCTTATAGCATTGTATATGTATTGAAAGTTATTGACTGTTTTAATTGTGTATGACTAGGACTGTTCTTGACTAAGATATTTGCAAAAGTAAATAATATTTTACATAATAAATGTAACTGGAAACTGGTGTTGTTGGGTCACAGCCAGCTCCTCTGGAACAGATTTTGAACCAGATAAGCATCAGAGACCTGAGGGTTTAGACAGCAAGGGGGAAGGAGAGATGGAGGCTGAAACTTCAGATCGTGCAGAATGCAGCTGCTAGAGCAATCATGGGCTTCCCAAGGTATGCCCATGTTACACCAACACTCCGCAGTCTGCATTGGTTGCCGATCAATTTCCGGTCACAATTCAAAGTGTTGGTTATGACCTATAAAGCCCTTCATGGCATCGGACCAGAATACCTCCGGCACCACCTTCTGCTGCACGAATCCCAGTGACCGATTAGGTCCCACAGAGTGGGCCTTCTCTGGGTCCCGTCGATGAAACAATGTCATCTGGCGGGACCCAGGGGAAGAGCCTTCTCTGTGGCGGCCCCGACCCTCTGGAACCAACTCCCCCATGAGATTAGAACTGCCCCCACCCTCCTTGCCTTTCATAAACTCCTTAAAACCCACCTCTGCCGTCAGGCATGGGGGAATTGAGATAACTGCCCCAGGCCTATACTGTTTATATATGGTATGTTGTGTGCATGTTTTTAAAATTATGGGTTTTTAGTTTTAATTATTAGATTTGTATTATACAGTAGACCCCCGCTCGTTGCGAGGGTTCCGTTCCAGGACCCCCCGCAATGAGCGGGTTTTCGCGAAGTAGCGCTGCGGAAGTAAAAACATCATCTGCGCATGTGCAGATGGTGTTTTTACTCCCACAGCGCTAGCGAGGAGCCGAAGATTGGGGGCGGGGCGGCTGTTTGCCGCCGGCATGGAGGGCTTCCTAGCAGCCCCCCAAACCCGGGTTGGGGGTCCGGGGGGCGCTGGCTCTCGGCGCTTTCGAGCTGAGTCCGGGAGCGAATTCGCTCCCGGACTCAGCTCGAAAGCGCCGAGACAAGCCGTTCCTTGCCGCTTGCTATCGGCGGTTTTGAGCTGAGTCCGGAAGCGAATTCGCTTCCGGACTCAGCTCAAAACCGCTGATAGCAAGCGGCAAGGAACGGCTTGTCTCGGCGCTTTCGAGCTGAGTCCGGTCAGCTTTCGAGCTGACCGGACTCAGCTCGAAACCGCCGAGACAAGCCGTTCCTTGCCGGTTGCTATCGGCGCTTTTGAGCTGAGTCCGGGAGCGAATTCGCTCCCGGACTCAGCTCAAAAGCGGCGAGAATGAACGGCGTGGGCGGGCGAAGGGCGGGCGGCAGCGAGGAGTTTGCGTGGGCGGTGGGGAAACTCCTCGCTGACGCCAGCAAGAGGGGGAAGACTCAGGGAAGCCGCCCAGCAGCTGATCTCCCGGTTGCCATCTACGCATGCGTGCCCATACACGCATGCGTAGATGGTATTTTGACTTCCGGGTTGAAAAATAGCGAAGTACCCTGTTCGCAATGGTTGGGGACGCAATAAACGCGGGATCACTGTATATTGTTTTCTATTACTGTTGTGAGCCGCCCCGAGTCTACGGAGAGGGGTGGCATACAAATTTAATAAATAAATGAATAAATAAAATGTGCTGGAGAGGTAGAAGTGGAAGTCCCTGCAGTGCCTGTGGAACCCCCAGTTAGAGTCTCGTCTGGGTTGGATGAGGAGGGGGTGATTAATTACCCCATCATCAATGTCCAGGTGCACAGGATGATGGGATGACAGCAGCAGCTGCACAGACACAGAATCAGATTTTAATCACAGCTGGAAGTAATTAGGGAATCCTGCAGCAGGCTTAAAAGGGGAGGATTTGTGGGAGACCTTATGGCAGGAGTTATCGTTTGTGGTTTAACAGAGACAATGAAATAGATTCGGAGTTCCGTCTCTAAACTAACGTTTTGCATCCTTGGAAAACAACCTAATTTTTGCACACTTGTGTTTTGAAATACTGTAGCTCCTGAACAATAGAGTGAGTATCTATTGCTGCAGCCCAGTTTGGAGGCTTTCTTTACAAACCTTAGGGGGTTTGAAACATTCCTTATTGGCTTAGAAACATAGAAACATAGAAGACTGATGGCAGAAAAAGACCATCTAGTCCATCTAGTCTGCCCTTATACTATTTCCTGTATTTTATCTTACAATGGATATATGTTTATCCCAGGCCTGTTTAAATTCAGTTACTGTGGATTTACCAACCACGTCTGCTGGAAGTTTGTTCCAAGGATCTACCACTCTTTCAGTAAAATAATATTTTCTCACGTTGCTTTTGATCTTTCCCCCAACTAACTTCAGATTGTGTCCCCTTGTTCTTGTGTTCACTTTCCTATTAAAAACACTTCCCTACTGAACCTTATTTAACCCTTTAACATATGTAAATGTTTCGATCATGTCCCCCCTTTTCCTTCTGTCCTCCAGACTATACAGATTGAGTTCATTAAGTCTTTCCTGATACATTTTATGCTTAAGACCTTCCACCATTCTTGTAGCCCATCTTTGGGTCCGTTCAGTTTTGTCAATATCTTTTTGTAGGCTCATCTGGCCCGTCAGGCAGAACAGAAACTGGGTCTGTTTACCTCTGCTCCTTAACACCAGATGCCTTCCCTACCTCTTCAAACGAAAAAGATATGCATTAGATTTAATATGAGAGGTTGATAATAATACCTTCAATAAAAATGTCGAGTGGCATCCATTATGGTCAAAGGAGAGTGAAGAAATAACTGCAATCAATATTCAAAGCACCTTGGTACTGATAGTCTGATATATAATTTGATCTCAGGTTTACTTAGAAAATTGGGGGTTTTGCACATAGCAGAGTCATTTGGGTAACCGCTATACTGTATTTCACACCAAATGCTTTCTGGACAGAAAGGAAACATCACACATATGTTTCTATTATTAATCCAAACGATCCGAACAGGCTGGTGAGTAGATTCATTGCCTTCCGGTGACAGACTGGTTCATTTAAGCTGAAGGCAGAAAGCCTGTCCAGAAATGGTAACCCCGTTTGGAGGAATAGATTCTGTCCAGGTACTGACCAGCCTTGGTCCTGAAGGGGTTGCCTGGCCATTCCCGGAAATCCCCAGAGACTGTTAACAACAAAAGGTATCACAGGTTCTGCTTAAATAAACTTTTCAAAATTTTTGCACTACTAGTCATTCCCAAAAAGGACTGTCATTTCACCATATGGAACTGCCTATTTTGCTTCCTCAACACTTTAATTCCTAATCTTTGGAATTTTAATAAACATTGAAGTTTTAAAAAAAATATCTTCCAGGACTGATAATACTACTTATAATGGTTAATACAGTGGTACCTCGGTACTCGACCACAATTCGTTCCAGAAGTGTGGTCGAGAACCAATTTGGTCGAGTACTGAATTTATTTATCCCATAGGAAATAATGGAAATTGATTTAATTGGTTCCCAGCCCCTGTTAACTCGCTGGGAACCAATTAAATCTATTTTCTTTATTTCCAATGGGATAAATAAATTCAGTACTCCAAGCTGCTGAGATGGCTCCGGCGGCTTCCCTTCATCATGTGACGTTCCCGGCGCTGTTGCTACTCGAAGGGAAGCCGCCGCCATTGCCGCCGCCGGGAAGGAGAAAGTTTTTGCAGCTGCTTACAGGTAATAAGAGGAAGCAATGAGGAAAGGAGCCCCCCAAAGCTGCCGGGATTGCAGCCGCCCCAACCTTTCCTGCAGCTTGGAGCTCTTATAGAGCTCCTCAGCCCCCTGAAGCTGCTGGGATTGCAGCAGCCCCCAGCGGTAACATTTCAGATAATGAACAAAAATTTCTGTGGCTGTTCGGTATCCGAATTTTTGTTCAGATACCGAAGCAAATTTTTGCCGAAAATTTTGTTCGTTATCCGAAATGTACGAGAACCAAAGCGTTCGAGTACCGAGGTACCACTGTATTACAATACTGTGCACTCCTGCATATTTAACCTCTGAAACAAATGAAAACAACTTTCCCTCTAACAACGAAGTCAAGAAAATATCAGCTTTCCAGAAAAGACAGTAAATCAGCCGAAGAAAACAAGGAGCTGCACATTTGCTTAAGTTTGACAAAGTTAATTCATTCAAGAGTGATGCAGTCAATTGTTAAATCAAGTTAACATTGCTCATGTCAGCTTAACCAAATTATTCCAAACTGACTTCTCCATCTAATGCATTCCCAATTGCATTACGAGTCTGATTTGGTCATATCAGGGCAATTTTGGTCAAGAATGTTGGTCAATTGGCCCTCGAAACTAATCTTACAACCTTTCTGTCCAAAACAGGACCCAGGACAACATAATGAAGGTTACTGCAAGGTATTTGCAGGATTGTAGCACTTAATCCCAGCGACCAGTTAGGTCCCACAGAGTGGGTCTTCTCCAGGTCCCGTCAACTAAACAATGTCGCTTGGCGGGACCCAGGGGAAGAGCCTTCTCTGTGGCGGCCCCGACCCTCTGGAACCAACTCCCCACAGAGATTAGAATTGCTCCCACCCTCCTTGCCTTTCGTAAGCTTCTTAAAACCCACCTCTGCCGCCAGGCATGGGGGAACTGAGATATTCTTTCCCCCTAGGCCTTTACAATTTTATGCATGGTATGTCTGTATGTATGTTGGTTTTACAATAGGAGTTTTTAACTGTTTATATTGGATTGTCATATGCTGTTTACTACTGTTGTTAGCCGCCCCGAGTCTACGGAGAGGGGCGGCATACAAATCCAATAAAATCAAATCAATCAAATTAATTATATTCTTCAGTTAATACAGTGGTTCTCAACCATTATACTGCTGGGACCCTTTAATACAATTCCTCAAGTTGTGGTGATCCCCAACCATACGTCTAGCCCCAATTCTCCCAACAGAGCTTTAAGATGATTGGCAGGAAGGTCAGAGGGACAGTCTCATGATAAACACCTGATTGGTTGGATTGCAAAAAAATTTGTTCCAAGGCACCAGAATAGAAGCTTTAGTTCATAACACCATGGGAAATTTGTCTTTTCCCATTATTATTATTTATTATTATTTATTATTATTTATTAGATTTGTATGCCGCCCCTCTCCGAAGACTTGGGGCGGCTCACAACAATAGTAAAAACAATGTCAAAGAACAAATCTAATATTAAAAGAAACACATATAAAACCCCTCATTTAAAACCAAACAACACATACATACCAATCATAAAATATAAAAGCCTAGGGAGGTGTCTCAGTTCCCCCCATGCCTGGCGAGATAGGTGGGTCTTGAGTAATTTACAAAAATAGACCACCCCTGTGAAATAGTCCTTCAACACCCAAAGGGGGCTCAAGCCCCAGATTGAGACCCCTGAGTTAATACATTGTAAACCCAATTTAGAAGTATTCTTCCTTGGGGAATTTATTAAAATGTAATTAATGTTTATATTCCTTCTGTGGTCTGGGCTAAAGTCTTGCCATTTGTGAATCTTGGCAACTCATAGCACCTGGGCTGCGTTTTGTTTGGCTGGGAATTTAAACAGGGGTGGACTTATTGACATGGAAGTCCATCAGACCAGGAAGTCAAAATAGTGTGGATCAGCTCCCATCCGCCACATTGCTGAGGAAGCCATGTGGTCATCAGAAAATAAGTTCAACTCAGAGAAGTAACCTATGGTCTACTTGGGGAAGAAATCAATTTCTTAAATAACCTCAACTTCCCCAGGTCTAATGTTCATTTTTAACACCACGTTTTGTCACTTTGTCTTGAATGTGTTTTTCTGTTCACAAAAGCAATTTACTTTTACTCTAGTTAAAGGTGAAGTTTCCTACCTAGAGGATCAAGGAAATCCATTTCCTTTCCATTTTTAGTTCTTTGCTCCAACCAGTGTCTCTGGCTAATTCAACCACATGTTGGAGGAAGGACCCTTTGTGAAACTGAGGCCTGTTGATGGATACTCTTAATAACAACTAAATAAAGCCAACACATGCTTTTTGAGCAACTGGTCCTGAGAAATGCCATCAGTGAAAGACTGCAAAAAAATTTACTACCACACTGTGGGTGTGACTTATTTTGTGGATATGAGTTGCCAGCCATCTGATCAGGTGGGAGTAGCTTGTCAACCATGTGACTGGGAGGTGGCTTAAAAGTCAGGTAACTGGTTTAAAGGTGGCCAACATGACGTCACTCATGTCAAGGGTTTGGGTTAGGGTTAGGGTGCCTGGCCTCTCCTCGCCTCAAAGAGATACAATTTTCCTATCTATTTACTATTACTGAACATCCAAAACACAGTGGTACCTCTAATTATGAACTTAATTTGTTCCGTGACCAGGTTCTTAAGTAGAAAAGTTTGTAAGAGGAAGCAATTTTTCCCACAGGAATCAATGTAAAAGCAAATAATGTGTGCAATTGGGGAAACCACAGGGAGGGTGGAGGCCCTGTTTCCTCCCAGGAGATTCCTAGAGAGGCCCCATGGAGGCTTCTTCCTGCCTTTTCTGGTTTCAGTTTCGAAGGCTCGGGTTTCTTGAGAAGAGACCAAAAAAAATCTTGAACATCCAGTTCTTATCTAGAAAAGTTCATAAATAGAGGCGTTCTTAGGTAGAGGTACCACTGTATGCTATTTAATTCTATGTATATATGCCATATGTCTACGTACATATTACACACAGGCACACAAAAATATACATTATCTACTATGTAAAGTATACACATGCATGCACAGCTCTTCTAAAATTATACACATTCAACCTCATTTACTGTTATAGGAAAAACATATCCAGAGCCCAGAAGGGAAAAAAAGAAAAAAAAATCAAAACTTTTCTACTGGTTCTGCATACCTGACCGTACCCGTAGGAGTCCATCACTGAATGTCATGCTTTTGACATCAGTTTAAGATAAAGCCATCTTAATACTCTCAGGGTTCCAAATAGAATCCAAAATTAAATCAGAGTCTGATGTATAATCTTCCTCAAAGTTCCAGTTTATTAGTAGAACCAGGTTGGCACATCGGTGAGAAACCCAAATCTAAAGTCCCATGGATTTCTATTTATTTTTATCCTATTTTATTAATGCGATTTAAGAACATAAGAACATAAGAAGAGCCCTGCTGAATCAGGCCAAAGTCACATAGTGGCCCAATTCTTTCTTTCTTTCTTTCTTTCTTTCTTTTCTCTTTCTTTTTTCATTCTTCCTTCCTTCCTTCCTTCTTTCTTTTTTTCTTGTGACTTCAAAGGCTCAAATATGTTAACTTCCTTCTGATTTGCTCCATGCCTTGATCATTTTGATTGGTCTTTTCCACACCCGTTCTAATTCCTGACGTGAAATAGATTTTTATGTTTCTATTCTCTACATAATATTGATCTCCTTCGCATTCTTTTTCTCTCTGTGGGTCTCCTTCCACGCCTGCGTTTCCATCTCTTATATTCTTTGAGACTGTGTGGCTGACAATGAAAGACGTAAGTCGGCTGCAAAGCTATTACACGGAAACAAAATAAAGAAGAGATAAAAGCATCTTCTAACATTTTTGCACTATCTTCTCTTTTTAAAAAAAATGTCCTAATGGCCCTCCACGTGGGATATCATGGCAACCCCACCATGGATCTTTATTTTTTTCCCTGCGGATTCCATCAAAAGAATTCCTTATCTGGCAATTTCCAAACTCCATTCTCTCTTCTTCTTTTTTTGAATTATTGGTCTTCATGCTGTGAAGGACACAGTCCTCCTTGTCCCTTATTATCCCTTTTAATCTGTTTTCTGAAGTTTGAATTCCTTTTTCTTGCTCCTTGAGGTACATATCCAATCTCTAAAGAAACCTGTTTTATCTTATTGCTTTCTTCTTCAAAGAAAGCACTGAAAAAGAAACCATTTCCAGCGAGGCACCATCATCACTAGAAGGAGCAGCCGGCCACATCAGTCAATGGCTGGGCTGTTAGAAGCAGAGATGGAATTCAGTTACTCTGGACTGGTTTGGGCAAACCGGTCGTAGCGACCTGCCCTCGCCCTGATTTTATGCCATCCTATTTAGCCATATATTTCGATGGTGTCCCCACTTTCCCTTCTGTCCTCCAGACTGTTCTTCCGGGCTCTCTGGTAGGAGCCTCCCGAAATTTCAAGGGTACAAATTTTAGACACACACACGTTTGAAAATTCAAAACAATGTTCTTTATCCCAAAAGTCAAAATAAACTAAGCCCTCTTTTTGTATTGCAAAGAGCACTCGTCCCAAAACAACCGGGTAGTCTGTACAATTTCCCTTAAGTACTTAGCTAGCAGCTGTGAAGAAACTTCTTCTTCCAGCAAAGTGAGACACACACACACACACACACACACGTTGCTCTGCTTTGTTTTCAAAGGCATGAAAAATCAACAAAGTCCAGAAACCAGAAACCCAGGATTCCTGACGAACTGCGATCAAATACTCTTTCACAACGGCCAAACCCACACGCTGCTATTTATAGCAGCAGCCCTAATTACTAGAGCCCCACCCAACCACAGGTGGCCTCATTTTTTTCTTGAATAATCCTTTAGTTGTTGTCTCCTATGCATCACTCTATGCATGCGTGGATGTGTCATTAATTCTTGTTCAGAATCCAAAGATGATGCAGATGATTGATCTCCTCCTGGGCTGTCTGCCAAACTCCCCTCTTCCCTGTCACTTATGCTGCCTTGGTCATCTTCATCTGCAGATTCCATCGGGAGCAAAACAGGCCTGTGGCATGTGGATGTCTCCCCCACATCCACCTGCACATTCCTTGGGGCAAGAGCTGGGCCAGAGCTAACCACAACACAGACTAGACAGATTGAGTTCATGAAGTGAACAGGGAGGAGGAGAGTGTGGTAAGTTTTATGCTTAAGACCTCCCACCATTCTTGTAGCCCGTCTTTGGACCCTTTCAATTTTATCAATATCTTTTTGTAGGTGAGGTTTCCAGATCTGAACACAGTATTCCAAATGTGGTCTCACCAGCACTCTATACAGCTCTATGCAATCTCCCTCTTCCTGCTTGTTAGACATCTATCTATGCAGCCAAGCATTCTACTTGCATTCCCTATCACCTGACTGCACTGAAGATGCACACGCCCACAAGGCATTTCAGTGCTAGGTGAACCAGCAGAGAAATTATGTGAATCCCACCTCTGGACAAGAGACCGTGACGTAGACAGGATTTGACTCGAGACAGGATATGCCTTCAAGGGTATAGGTGGGTTCTACTTACCTTCGCCACCGGTTTGCATCGTGACATTTTGTGTATGTCCTCTCATACAATTCTGCTTCTGCGCATGCTCAGTAGCTATAATCACCCTGAAACACAGCTGAGGAGCTGATCAGCTGTGCTTTGGGTGAAGGAATAAAGGTTACCTGGCTAATAATGGCCTTCCACTACAGTTTTGATGCATATTTGCCAGCCAGGGATGATCATTTTTGCATTGGTCTTCACACAAAAAGAAACTATAACCCAACCTACCAGAAATATAACTGGAAAAAACAGACTGAAAACTAAAGTTAAATTAAGCAACACTAATAACAACACCAATAACACCAATAACAACAACAAAAAACAGTAAGAGAATACCTATTTGAACTTGATGAATACAAATCACCAGGACCAGATTATATTATTATTATTATTATTATTATTATTATTATTATTATTATTATTATTATTATTATGTCAGTACAACACAGCAAATGAGATCATTATGCTGGATTTCGTATTTCATCACCAGTCGGGCGCTTCCCAAGCACCTAGGACTGCGTGATGTAGCGGCGAATTATGTCTGCCGATCCCAGTAAAGTGGCCTTTTGCAATTGACAGATGGAGATTTTGTCAATTCCGATGGTTTTCAAATGTCCGCTGAGATCCTTTGGTACTGCTCCCAGCGTGCCAAGTACCACAGGGACCACTTTCACTGGCTTGTGCCAGAGTCGTTGCCAGACTTCTTCTTCTTCTTCTTCTTATTATTATTATTATTATTATTATTAATAATAATTAGATTTGTATGCCGCCCCTATCCGAGAGTTCTAAATGAGTTGGCAGATGTCATCTCAGAACCACTGCACCACATTTTTCAAAAATCCTGGAACACCGGGGAACTACCAGAGGACTGGAAAAGAGCTGATGTTGTTCCTATCATCAAAAAAGCAAAAAGAAACTGCCTAACATCAATACCCGGGAAGATACAGGAAAAGATAATAAAGAAACAGATCTGTCAACACCTAGAAATGAGTAAAGTAATAACTAGTAGCCAGCCTGGGTTTGTTAAAAACAGATCATGCCAAACCAATCTCATTTCAACCTTCAACACCGTGGCTAAATTAGTAGACCAGCAAAACACTGTGGACATAATATACCTAGACTTCAGCAAGGCATTTGACAAAGTAGACCATAACCTACTTCTTGTAAGCTGGAGGAAAGTGGGATAGATAACCTCACCACCAGATGGATTCACAACTGGCTGGCAAACTGTACTCAACAAGTCATCTTTAATGGATCTAAGTCCACATGGAGAAAAGTAAGCAGTGGAGTACCCAAAAGGCTACATCTTAGGCTCAGTATTCTTCAATGTCTTCATACCCTATTTCCCCAAAAATAAGACGTACTCCGAAAGTAAGGCATGTTAGAGGTTTTGCAGAATTTGCTAATATAAGGCACCCCCCGAAAATAGAAAAACATACAGTACCATTCAAAGCTGTTCATAGCGGTACCGTAATAATGTGGCGTCCCCTGCTGGCCCCTTCCATCGCTTTGTACCATCCAGTACAGCAGACACAGTCTGCTGCTGTCTCACCGCCGTTACAGTCTCCACTACAGTGCATAGACTGTAGTTCCTCTGGTGGCCGGAAGCTGCAATAGCGGGAGTATACTGTTGTACCATATAAGTGCCGTCGTTTGTGTGTGTGGGTGCCATACTGACAGGTACCGTACCATAATCAGTGTACCGTACGGTACACTTTCTTTGGGGGTGTCAGCTTTTCTGCCTGTGAATTTGTCTTATTTGAGAAATATAAGGCACTCCCCGAAAATAAGACGTAGCACAACTTTTGGAGCAAAAAATAATATAAGACAGTGTCTTATTTTCGGGGAAACATGGTAGATGAGGGAAAAGAAGGGGAACTTACCAAATTTGCAGATGACACTAAGCTGGCAGGAATAGCTCACACTCTAGAACAGTGTTTCCCAACCTTGACAACTTGAAGATATCTAGACTTCAACTTCCAGAATTCCCCAGTTAGCATTTGCTGGCTGAGGAATTCTGGGAGTTGACGTCCAGATATCTTCAAGTTGCCAAGGTTGGGAAACACTTCTCTAGAAAATAGTGTCAAGATCCAAACGGATCTTGACAGACTTGAGCGCTGGGCCCTATCTAACAAACTGAAACTCAATGTAGAGAAAAGTAAAGTCCAAACTTTAAGCCAGTCACATGGCCTTTAAGCCCCCGGTCACATGATCATCAAGCCACTCCCACCTGGTCACATGGCCAGCAAGCCACACCCACAAAATAAGACACTCCCACAGTGTGACATTAAAAACTTTTTTCAGCTCTTCACTGTTACAGACATTTATGGGATGATGGAGGCCTGGAAAAAGTAAGGTGCTTATGATGTGACTGATGGAGACAGAGATAAGGAGACGCCCGGAATTTCTCAATGACATTCTTCACATGACTCTGGGAGTTGACAGAAATGCCAGCCATGCAAAGTAGTAGCAATCTTTCTTCAAGATTACCTTATTTATGTTAACTTCCCTTCAGTTTTCAGCCTCATGGCATACATGTTTAAACAGCCAATTTTTCTGTAAGCCTTTGTTTTCAAACTCAGAATGACTAATATCCGCGTTTATGTGCCATTTCTGCCAGGACAAGACTATAACGCTCAAAGAACGGCATGTCTTCCTTCTGTCATTTGGAGAGCAGTGATTGGGTTCCTCAGATCTATCCTTTTTAAAAAAAAATAACAATGTTGAATTTTGTTTAACAAACTGGTGGGTGATGCCTGGTGGGTTTTCTGCTTAGTTATGCATGGAAATGTTCCTATTATCAGAGCTGTGCCTTTCTTCCGCAGACAGAAGGGAAGCTGGGTTTCAACTGAATTTGTCACCAACTGCTGCCTTGTCCAGAAATGATGCCTTCAGATGCAAATCCTGGGCACTTTCAGAAAGAATTTTTGGGCCGGTTGATGTTGTGGTTAGCTCTGGCCCAGCTCCTGCCCCAAGGACTGTGGATGTGGGGGAGACATCCACATGCTGCAGACCTGTTTTGCCCCCGGGTGAATCTGCTGATGAAGGCTCCTCTGACCAAGAAGACATGAGTGACAGGGAGGAGGAGAGTGTAGCAGACAGCTCAGAAGGAGTTCAATTATCTAGCTCCTCCTTGGATTCGGAACAAGAGTTAATGATACAGCCACGCATGCGGAGAGCGATGCATAGGCAACAACAACTGAGAGATTATTATCAAAGAAAATGAGGCCACTTGTGGTTGGGTGGGGCTGTGGTAATTAGTGAGGCTGCTATAAAGAGCAGCCTGTGGGTTTGGCCATTGTGGAGGATTATCTGATCGTTGTTTCGTGACTGCTTTGCTGACTTTGACTTTTTGTGTGCTGATTTTTCCCCGCTTTGAAACTAAACCAGAGCAAAGTGTGTTTCACTTTGTGAAAGAAGAAGGACTGCGAATTGCCTCACAGCTGCAAGCTAAGTATCACAGAACTGATAAGGGACTTGCACAAATTACCAGTTTGTTTGGAGACCAGTGTTCGTTGCTGTACCAAAAGAGGGCTTAGTTTAAGTGAATTTTCATTATAAAGAACATTGTTTTGAATTTTCAAACATGTGTGTGTCTGAAATTTGTACCTGTGAAAATTTGGGAGGAGTGTACCAGAGAGCCCGACAGAACAGTTGATGGAATGAACTTACCCATGGTTTATCTAAATCTTCATTTATTTATTATTATTTATTATTTCTTTATTAGTATGGCAGGCCAAAGCCTCTAACTCCACATGACTCAACAAGTAGTCCTTAATGTGTTTAATTTAATTTAATTTAATTTAATTTAATTTATTAGATTTGTATGCCACCCTTCTCCGGAGACTCAGAGTGGCTCACAACAATAACAACAATGTAAACAAATATTTTAAAAACATGTAAAAACCCATGATTAAAACCATTCAAAACATAAAATACATAAATAATATAAACCCAGGGGCTCAATTTCCCCATGCCTGATGACATAGGTGGGTCTTCAATAACTTACAAAAGGCAAGGGAATGCGGAGGTAGATGCAGGGGAAAATTCAACATGTCACAGGCCTGCGTTATTGCCAACAGAATCAGTTCAGAGTTTAGTTTCCTCCGATGAAGAAGAAGGTGGGAGTGACTCGGCAGAGGAGAGCTTGGCACACAGCCAAGGCAGTCAATCTTCCTTATCTTCTATAGCTTCAGATGATGACATTTTGGACCCACCAAGCGCAGAATTATGCGTAGAAGAGACCGAGTAAGAACATATTACAGGAAATAAGGGAGGCCACCTGTGTTTGGGTGGGGCTCCAGTAATTAGGGCTGCTGCTGTAAATAGCAGCATGTGGGTTTGGCCATTGTGGAAGAATATCTGTTGCAGTATCGTCAGGAATCTTGTGTGCTGGACTTTGTTGCTTTTTCATGCCTTTGAAACCAAAGCAGAGCAGCGTGTGTGTGTGTGTCTCCCTTCGTTGGAAGAAGAAGGGGTGTGAAGTTTCTCCACAGCTGCTGGCTAAGTACTTAATGACTGCTTAAGGGAAATTGTACAGACTATCTGGTTGTTTTGGGAAGAGTGCTCTTTGCAATACAAAAAGAGTGCTTAGTTTATTTTGACTTTTGTGATAAAAAACATTGTTTTGAATTTTCACCAACTCATGTCCATAACGCAGAGGACAACTCGGAATTAATTTATTTATTTGTTCATTCATTCAACTTCTACAGCCATACTCTAGGAAAATAAAATAAAAACTACATGGAGAACTCCATCCATTTATACCAGTTTTTCCATATCTCATCGAATTCTTTGCTATTTGTACCCTTTATTTCCATGGCCATTTTATTCATTTCTGCACATTTGAAAATCTTGTCTATAATGTTGTTTTCTTGTGGGATCTAATGGGAGGAAAGAAAAAGGGTAATAGGACACAATGTAGTTGTACTGATTAAAAAGATAAATACACACATATGACACAGAGTATGGGAACAGAAATACAAATGGATAAGCAGTCATAGCTTTCGACATATTAACTTCTGTATTTATTTCTCTTTTATACATGATAATAATTAACTACTACTAATCTATTTTACTTACCACACTTATCCTATTCCTTTGAATAATATATATATCATATATAGATGTATTAATAAGGAATGTAATAGAATGGCTTATGATTTGTAAATGACAAATGTGAACAATATATGTTTTAGTCTTTTGTATTTGTGTAAAAACCAACAAATAAACTTTTTAAAAAACTACATGGAGCAATGCCAGGGTTTTGGGAAGAGAACTTCACCAGAAGAGCTCTTCACTCTTCTACCTGTAACAGAATACCCTACGAAACTAGACTTACAATCCTGGGTCTAGAAAACTAAGACGCCTCAAACATGATCTATGTATTGCCCACAAGATCATATGCTGCAACGTCCTGCCTGTCACAGACTACTTCAGCTTCAACCACAACAACACAAGAGCCCACAACAGATACAAGCTTAATATTAACCGCTCCAAACTTGACTGTAAAAAATATGACTTTAGTAATCGAGTTGTCAAAGTGTGGCATTCACTACCGGACTCTGTAGTATCATCCCCTAACCCCCAACACTTTACTCTTAGACTATCCACTGTTGACCTCACCAAGTTACTAAGAGGTCAGTAAGGGGCGTACATAAGCGAACTAGAGTGCCTTCCATCCCCTGTCCTATAGTCTCTCCTATATCTCGTATTTCTTCTCTACTATATCCTCTATAACCTTCATTGTGTATTATTGTGTATTGGACAAAATAAATAAAAATAAATAAACAATATTTGTTTTAATCTTTTGTATTTGGGTAAAAACCAATAAATAAACTTTTTAAAAAACTACATGGAGAAATGCCAGGTTTTTGGGAAGAGAACCAATTGCAAAAGGAAACATCCATAAATGGTTTGGGTTGCAGAACTCCTCTATAACGACAAGATGTGCAATCAAGAATTGAGCTTTTGATGTTGAGAAATTCCTTTGGGTAGACCTAAGCCATTTGGAGGAAGTGGGGCACCCAGCAAGGTCCCTGTAAGCCAACCCATTGGAGCCATCTTGTGCTTTAGTGAGGCCAGGTCTCAATGGACCTGCAATGCAGGTGACATCTCTATACCACGAACAATAAACCTGGACAATTATTTCAGCTCTTTGATCCTGCCCGTTAATTGCACCGTAAAAACTCCACCTATTAACCAAGTGGTAGGATTTATGAGATCAATCCTCTGATCCTACTGCCCTGATCCAGGGGATTTCGCAGGGTCTTTGTGACTAATCTCTAACGTGTGCTTTCCAATGTTGAGCAAGCCTGCCCCTTGATTAACAGCCAAAGCAGCTCTTTGAGGAAAAACACAGGAAAGATTCATCCGCTAGCTAGAAGTGTGTGTGTGTGTGTGTGTGTGTCTATGTGTCTGTGTTTGTGTGTGTATGAAAGAGAGAGAGAGAGGAAGACAGAGACACAGAGTGACAAAGAGAGAGAGACAGGGAGAAAGAGAGGGAAAGAGAAAGACAGAGAGAGAAGGAAAGAAAAAGACAGGGAAAGAGAGAGAAAGAAAGAGAGCGAGAGAGAGAGAAAGAGAAAGACAAAGAGAAAAAGAGGAAGACAGAAAGACAGACACACATACAGAGAGAGAGAAAGACAGAGAAAGAGAAAAACAGAGAGAGAAAGAGGAAGACAGAGAAAGAGAGAGGAAGAGACAGAGAGAGGAAGAGAGAGAAAGACAGAGAAAGACAGAGAGAGAAAGAGGAAGACAGAGAGAGAAAGAGGAAGACAGAGAGAGAGAAAGAAAGTGAAAGACAGAGGAAGACAAAGAAAGTGAGTGAGAGAGAGAAAGACAGAGAAAGAGAGAGAGAGGAAGACGAAGAGAGAGAGAGAAAGAAAGAAAAAAACAAAGAGAGAGAGAGAGAAAGAGAAAGACAGAGAAAGAGAAAGATATATAGAGAAAGAGAAAGACAGAGAAAGAGAGAAAGAGAAAGACTGGGAAAGAGAGAAAGAAAGAAAAAGACAGAGAAAGAGAGAAAGAGAAAGACTGGGAAAGAGAGAGAGAAAGACAGAGAAAGACAGAGAGAGAAAGAGGAAGACAGACAGACAGAGAGAGCGAGAGACTTAGAGTCTGAAAAGAAAAGAACAAAAGCAGACAGGAGCGGAGAACTAATGGAGCCAGGAAACTAGTCAGCTGTCAGTGCGCTGTGTGACAGCGAGGGGAGGGAGGAGGACCGGCCCTTTTCAATTCCACCGGCTCCTCTCTGGGGTTAAAACCAAGACTGGTTGCCATGGATATCCTTGGTTCCCGTAGCTCAGGGAGGCCGCCGTTAGCGAGGCGTCCTGGGGAATGTCTGGATGGAAGATGAAATGCAGGCCGGTGGGTGTGGCGAAGTGGGAGCAGAGGCCAAGGGGTCAGCCTCCAGCCTCGCTGGCTCTGCATTTCCATTTCCAGGCTCCTCCACGTGACCATGGTACGTCAGGTCTCATTTGTCCCCCTCTGCCAAAAAAGCTGACTTTGGAGAACCTCAACCCCAGCCCCTCACTCTGGATGTCCTTGGCTGTGAGCCCACCAATGTTTGGGCAATTCCCTTCCACCCCCCTGTGCCCGTCACACACTCCCACCTATCCTACAAACATAGAAACATAGAAGATTGACGGCAGAAAAAGACCTCATGGTCCATCTAGTCTGCCCTTATACTATTTTCTGTATTTTATCTTAGGATGGATATATGTTTATCCCAGGCAGGTTTAAATTCAGTTACTATGGATTTACCAACCACATCTGCTGGAAGTTTGTTCCAAGGATCTACTACTCTTTCAGTGAAATAATATTTTCTCACGTTGCTTTTGATCTTTCCCCCAACTAACTTCAGATTGTGTCCCCTTGTTCTTGTGTTCACTTTCCTGTTAAAAACACTTCCCTCCTGGACCTTATTTAACCCTTTAACATATTTAAATGTTTCGATCATGTCCCCCCTTTTCCTTCTGTCCTCCAGACTATACAGATTGAGTTCATGAAGTCTTTCCTGATATGTTTTATGCTTAAGACCTTCCACCATTCTTGTAGCCCGTCTTTGGACCCGTTCAATTTTGTCAATATCTTTTTGTAGGTGAGGTCTCCAGAACTGAACACAGTATTCCAAATGTGGTCTCACCAGCAGTCTATATAGCAGGATCATAATCTCCCTCTTCCTGCTTGTTTTACCTCTAGCTATGCAGCCAAGCATCCTACTTGCTTTTCCTACTGCCCGACCACACTGCTCACCCATTTTGAGACTGTCAGAAATCACTACCCCTAAATCCTTCTCTTCTGGGATGGAGAAACTCAATTCCTCCTCTCTAAACCCAAGGCAAGCTCAGCACTGCCTGAATTACAGCCACCTGGGATGCTCGTCTATTATGCACACGTGTGTAGCACGGGAAACAGTAGGCATGAGCTCCAAGGTTTTATTTGTGTTGTGCAAGACGGCAAAGGAGCCACATTGTTTGTTTTGACAGGTGCAAGTAGCAGTGATAGATTCCTATAAAGGATGAGCTGCAGCCACAAAAACCCCTCAATTTTAGCATGATTCACAGAGAGAGAGAGGCTTGGGATTCTTTTCCGAACTGATATTTGCAGGCTCTGCGTTTCTTCTTCCATCGACGGAACCAAAGGGTTCTTTTTGAATCCAGGGAGGCTGTCAGTAATGGGCTTCACTTATCTTTGCTACCAGTTTGGAAAGGGGCGCACATCTGCATCACGAGTGGGCTACACTCGGTAGGGGCCACACCTAGTAATGGGCAGCCAAAATTTTTACTGCCACACTGTGGGTGTGGCTTATAGAAACATAGAAACATAGAAATCTGATGGCAGAAAAAGACCTCATGGTCCATCTAGTCTGCCCCTATACTATTTTCTGTATTTTATCTTAGGATGGATATATGTTTATCCCAGGCATGTTTAAATTCAGTCACTGTGGATTTACCAACCACGTCTGCTGGAAGTTTGTTCCAAGGATCTACTACTCTTTCAGTAAAATAATATTTTCTCATGTTGCTTTTGATCTTTCCCCCAACTAACTTCAGATTGTGTCCCCTTGTTCTTGTGTTCACTTTCCTATTAAAAACACTTCCCTCCTGGACCTTATTTAACCCTTTAACATATTTAAATGTTTCGATCATGTCCCTCCCTTATTTTGTTTTTTATTTTTGTGGGTGTGGCTTGATGGTCATTTATTTATTATTTATTCTTATTTTATTTATTTATTTTGTCAAACAATTATAGGGTGGTAATTTGTACAAATAAGTAATGATAAAAAGTAGCAAAAGTAGACAATAGGACAGGGACGGTAGGCATAGTGGTGTGCTTATGCATGCCCCTTACAGACCTCTTATAAAGGGGGAGAGGTCATTTGTAGATAATCTAAGGTTAAAGGTTTTGGGGTTAGGAGTAGAAACCACAGAGTCAGGTAGTGCATTCCAGGCGTTGATTACTCTGTTGCTGAAGTTGTATTTTTTGCAGGCAAGTTTGGAGCGGTTGACATTTAGTTTAAATCGATGTCGTGATCGTGTGTTGTTGCGGTTGAAGGTGAAGTAGTCGTTAATGTAATGTAAAGTAGTCATGTGACTGGGTAGGAGTGGCTTGCCAGCCATGTAACCAGGTGGGAGTGGCTTGAACGATCATCATCATTCAAGTGAACTGTTAAGTCATCGACTTACAACCTCACCAGTGTTGCTCGCTGGGGTGACAATTTGCTTCGCATTTCCTGCGCTCTCTTTCCTGGGTCATCCCCCTGCCTCAGGCTGGGTAGCTAGGTGAACAGGTGCTGCCAGAAGCATAAATGCTGCCAGCTCCGCTTCCTCCCACACCTTCTGCTTGCACCTCAGGCGGGAGGTGACCATGTGAGGCTGGAGGGGAGCCGGGCAGGAGAGAGGGAAGCTCGTCTAAGGCCAGGAAGGAGGAAAGAGGAAAAAAGCAAGGAGTGCAGACGCAGCAGCAGCAGGGAAAAAAAGGAGAGCTGAGCCGAGACCAGTAATCCAGGAAGTGAGAGCCGCCGATCAGCTGGAGCTGCGCATGCATCTTCATTTCCACCAGTGGAACTGTGTTCCACTCTGTCCTGCCTGCTGCCCACCCCTGTTTCCACCCATTGTTTCTTGTTTTACCCTCAGGTGCTTTGGAGTCCCGCGCTCTCTTTCCTGGGTCACTTCCTGCCTCAGGCTGGGTAGCTACGCGAATGGGTGCCAATCAGCTGTTGAGAAAAGAAGGGGGAGGAAATGGGCCCCTGCAACTCCTGACGGTGCTCTTCTCCCTGCCGCTTTCTGAGGAGGAGGAGGGTGGGAGGGTGGGATGGTCAGCTGGAGCTGGGCACACAGCTTCATTCATGTTGTGAGCCGCCCCGAGTCCTCGGAGAGGGGCGGCATTTAAATCCAATAAATAAATAAATATGTTTCCACTGGTGGAACTGCATTCCACCCCGTCCTGCCAGCCACCCACCCCTGGTCACACCATAGTGTGCTAGCAAAAATTGTGATGCGCATGAATCTGCGTGCCTCTGATGCGCGCATGTGTGCCCTGCATAAGATTTGGCTTCTGCAGATGCCTTGCATAAGATTTGGCTTCTGACATCTTGCGCAAAAATACTCGCACATGTGAGATTTCACCAATTTTCAGCATCTTTTACTTCTGTGCATGCACAGAAGCAAAGAAATTGCTGGAAAATGGTAAAATCTAGTATGCGTGAGCATCCTCCTGTGAAATTTCACTTCCTGCGCATTCACAGAAGCCAAATCTTGTGCCAGTGCACATGTGCGTGCATGTTGGATGTGCATGCCCCCACGCTGGTTACTGGGAGCATACCAGTAGTGCCAGTGAGGGGCAGCCATTCCCTAATCTGGATGTGTAGATCATCCATAATGATGTCTGGGTGGGTGGGCGGAGCCTCTGGCCGCCGCCGCCACTACAGGTACACCTGAACCAGAGTGAACTGGTAGCAACCCACCACTGGAGGCTGTCCATCTATATGTGCAATTTCTTTCATATCAATAAAGTTAAATATTTTTAGCTCAGAATTGAAATGAGGGGTCTCTGAGCTTGGTTGTTGTCTTTGTAGACATTTCCTTACTCAAACTAAGTAACATAAACAGTGCCGAGCAGAGCATCCATCGGTAATGAATCATTTGCAAGAAAACAACCAAGATCTCAGAACACCAAGGACCTCAAAACTTGACCAGGGCAAATCAATAGACGCAATTTACCATAGACTTCTGTAAAGCCTTCGACTCAGTGGTTCATGATAAACTACTTCTTAAACTGAAATCCAGCAACATCTCTTGACCCCTACATGACTGTATAACTGTGTTCCCGTGAAACAGACAACGTGGTCAAAATAGGGAGCGTCCTATCTGATCCCATTCCTGTTAACAGCGGTGTACCCCAAGGCAGCGTACTAGGACCAACACTCTTTATATATAACATATATAACACTCTATATAAATGACCTTTGTGATCACATTACAAGCGACTGCATTCTCTTCACTGATAATGTAAAACTCTTCAACACCACCGACAACACTGTTACCCTTCAAAAAGGCTTACATATAATATAGTCCATAATATTTTTGGACATTCGTATCTGAGGTTAGATGGGGGAAAGAAGCAATAGGAGAAAATATTATTTTACTGAAAGAGTAGTAGTTCCTTAATGAACTCAATCTGTATAGTCTGGAGGACAGGAGGGAAAGGTGGGACATGATCGAAACTTGGCTGCATAGCTAGAGGTATAACAAGCAGGAAGAGGGAGATTGTGATCCCGCTGAATAGAGCACTAGCGAGACCACATTTGGAATACTGTGTTCAGTTCTGGAGACCTCACCTACAAAAAGATATTGATAAAATTGTGAACGGGTCCAAAGACGGGTTACAGAAATGGTGGAAGGTCTTAAGCATAAAACTTATCAGGAAAGACTTAATGAACTGTATCTGTATAATCTGGAGGACAGAAGGGAAAGTGGGGACATGATCGAAACATTTAAATATGTTAAAGTGTTAAATAAGATTCAGGAGGGAAGTGTTTTTAACAGGAAAGTGAACACAAGAACAAGGTTTCACAATTTGAGGTTAGTTGGAGGAAAGATCAGAAGCAAGGTGAGAAAATATTATTTTACTGAAAGAGTAGTAGATGCTTGGAACAAACTTCCAGCAGACATGGTTGGTAAATCCACAGTAACTGAATTTAAACATGCCTGGGATAAACATATATCCATCCTAAGATAAAATA